>NW_027142360.1:27760546-27975546 GCF_026170545.1 Melanerpes formicivorus
AGCAGGCACAGCTCTGGGCACTGTGTTGTGTGCAGGCACACTGGCTCTGCACAGATCCAACCACCAGAGCTGTCTGGGATCATGCCACAGAGCTCTGGGGCTCTCCCAGTACTGGGGGAGTGTGCTCATCTCTCTCCTTTCTCTTTGAGAGCTCTACCATCCTGCCAGGCACACCCAGCAAGGGAGCAGGGTGTATGGTCATCCTGCACATGGGCAACACACGAGCAGCTGGAACCTCTTTGAGACAAGCAACTTCTCTTTGCATGCATGGCTGCAGGGATGGCCACACCACAGAGCAGGGGCTCAGTGCTGTCAGAAGGAAGGTGGCTGGCAGAGACTTCCTTGTTCTTTGGTTAAAGCTTTCTTGAACCAGTTGGTTTGCAAAGAGAAATCATTTCAACCCATCCTCAGATGAAGCTGTGGACTGTGAGCCAGGCAACACCTATGAAGCATCCTGATCCATTTCTACCAAGGAAAGGAAGAGCAGCAGGGCCCAGGCTCCCACAGGGAGGGGCACTGCACCAGACCAGCTCAGATGTACAAAGTACTCACACAAGACAGGCTGGGAATGAGAACTACAGAGCCAAAGGCTCACAGGCATAGAAAAAGAAAGACATGAACAGAAGAGGCACCCAGAGTGCCTCCAGGGTGGTGCACAGGGTGTGGAAGAGGGAGTGTGAGAAAACTTCAACTTCTGAGACCAGAAAGCCCAGGAGAACGCTGCCTCTGAACCCCTGCAGAGCACACCTCTGGTTTTTTCACAGTAGGACCCAGCTGGCAGCAGCACATCCTTGGCAGACACACCACAGCTTGCCTTGGCATCCACAGAAGAGTCAGTGCTGCCCCTCTGCTGCGTCACTTCCACAACTCCATGGGCACAGCATCAGAGGGTTTCCTGTGTGAGCTTCCTCTGCTTTTCCCTGCGCTCCTCCTGTGTGTCACTCCACAGGAAGCCAATCTCTCCTCCAGACAACAGGCAGGGCCCAGTTTGGCTGCAGTGCTCTTGTTCCCAGGGACAGCCTGGCCCTTCCAGGGCGCTGGAGCAGGTCTCTTCCACTTGAGCAGCGAGGAGCAGCGAGCAGCAAGACACTGAAAACACAACCGGGGAGAGCAAAGTCGATTTATTTGCCTACAACACCAAACTACGTCGAGATGCCTCAGCTCAGCCAGAGCTGCCTCTGCTCCCTCACAGGCCTGGGCTCCACCAACACATACTCCAAGTTCCTCTATCTACAAAACCAGGATGGGCAATCCTTGACTCTCTGCAGACACCAAGTCCTCGTAGCGCTCCTGGAGGGCCGGCCGGGGAGCAGGAAGGGTCCCGCGCCCCCCGGCGCTCCGCCGCCTCTCCCGGGCGCCCTGGGCAGGAGGGGCTGTGGCCTCCTCTGGAAGGTGCAGGGAAGGCTTATTGCCACCTCCTGGAGACAGGCTGTGCCCTGCCGGCCCCAGGGGCGGCTGCTCCTATAGGGCCTGCCCCAGGATCTGGGAGTTGTAGTCGGCGGTCTCCATGCGCAGGATGTAGGGGATGATGCTGTCGATCTGCACGTTGCCGATCAGCCCCGCGAAGAACAGCTCCTCGGTCAGGGCAGCGCTCATCAGCCGCAGGGCAGGCAGGCGCAGCAGCAGCCGGGACAGCCTGCAAGAGAGGGGCGGCCAGGAGGTGTCACTGCCCGCGGTCTGCACCAGCACGGCACAGGGGAGCAGAGGAGGCGAGAAGGGATCTGCGTTCAGCCGGGCAAGCTTCCCTCCCTCTGGCTCAGGAAAGCTCAAGGCACTGCAGGCAGCAGCAGGGCACTGCAGCAGCACAGGAATGGGGATGTGCCTCTCCATGGCACGGCCTTGGGATGTGTGGGCTTAGGCTAAATCAGGCAGTCACAGGCTGGTGGGGGCTGGGAGGGACCTCCAGAGATCACCCAGTCCAACCCCCTGCCAGGGCAGGGCACCCAGGAACACAGCCAGGGGGGGTTGGAAACTCTGCAGAGCAGGAGGCTCCACAGCCTCCCTGGGCAGCCTGCTCCAGGCTCCAGCAGCCTCACACCAAAGAAGTTTCTCCTCATGCTGAGGTGGAGCCTCCTGGGGTCCAGTTTGTGCCCACTGCCCCTTGAGTCCTGTTACACCACCACCAAACACAGCCTGGCAGACTCTGATCAGAGCCCTCTCAGCCTTCTCTTCTGCAGGCTAAAGAGCCCCAGGGCTCTCAGCCCTTCCTCATCAGACAGAGGAGCTGCTCCAGGCAGGTGCCATTTGAGATGAACACACTGAAGTGTTTGGTTGGCTCCCAGCACTTCACTCTGGAAATGAGTGAGGGAGTCGTCCTCAGGAGGGGAGACCAAACTGCTAACCCCTAGGGGGGTGAGGAGGAAATGTCCACACTTCCTGCAAGCAAAGCCCTACTTGAGAAGGGACTCCATCAAGTCAGCATCAGAGTTTACAGACCTGTAAGTGTCATCTGGATAAACCTTAGTGACATAGTCTTGGAACTCCATGTAGGCCTTCTCCTGAAACCTCTCGATCTGGACCACGTTTTCCAGTCCTGGGTGGTCTGCAAAACCCAAGCAGAGCTGCTCTGTGTGGGAGCCACTGAAACCCACTCTGAGCACACTGCAAGCACTGCCTGGCAGCTGAAGCAACCTCCCAGTCTCAGCAGAGGACACTGCTGTACCTCCTTGGACTTCCTTCCCCCTGTGGCTGAGCCAGTTTTTGTACAAACACCAGCAGACCCCTGGGAGAGCTGACATGGAAGCAGCACTTGCAAGGCTGACAGCACTCCTGCTGGGGCAGCTCTGCTGGCTGGCAGGGCAGCAGCACTGCCTCCAGGCACTGACACTGGGTGCAGCACAGAATCACACAAGGGCTAAGGATGGAAAAGTCCTCTGAGGTCACCAAGCTCAACCTTACCCCCCCCAGCTCCATGATCACTGCACCACGTCTCACAGTGCCACATCTACTCATTCCCTGAACCCCTCCAGGGCTGGGGGCTCCACCACCTCCCTCCCTGGGCAGCCTCTGCCAGTCCCTGACCACTCCTGCAGCAAAGGAATTTCTCCTAACACCCCACCTAAACCTGCTGCAGCTTGAGGCCACTTCCTCTGGTCTTGTCATTAGTAACCTGGGAGGAGAGCCCAGCACTGGCCCCACTCCAGCCTGCTTCCAGGTAGCCAGAGAGCAAGGAGGTCTCCTCAGCTGCTGCTCCTACAGGGTGAACAATCCCAGCTCCCTGGGAGCTGTGTGTGCAAGATTCATGGAATCAGATTTGCAGAATGAGTTGGAAGGGACCTTCAAGGTCATCCAGCCCCAACTCCCTGCCATGGGCAGGGACACCTCCCACCAGCCCAGGCTGCTCAAGGCCTCATCCAGCCTGGCCTTGAACACCTCCAGGGAGGGCACAGCCACAGCCTCCCTGGGCAGCCTGTGCCAGGCTCTCCCCACCCTCCCTGGAAAGAATTTCTTCCCAATCTCCAGTCCAAATCCTCCTCACACCTTGCAAGGACAGGCTGAGCAGCAACTGCAGAGGTGGCAGTGAGTGTGCAGTGCCACAGGCAGGAGTGCCCTGCAGACCCAGCAGGGCCTGAGGCTTGGGCACAGTCACCTACCAGGGCTGAAGAGGACGATGGCTTTCAGGTAGGCATACTCATAGCCATCCAGGCAGAGCTTCACCATGCTGTTGCAGAACTCCTGCAGCTTGAAGATGTGCTCCATCACTGCCTTCCCTCTTTCTGTGGGCAGATTGTCTATGTCAAGACAGGCAGGAGGCAAGGCACAGGTGCAGCACTGTGGCCACAGGACTTCCAGAGGATGGTGTCACTGGATTCAAAGGGTGGGAAGCCTGCAGCCTCAAACATTCCCACACCAGGTGTGAGCAATCCTGACACCAACTAGGGGCCACAACCATCTCTCTTTCCCTTGGTTTCCCCTTTCATGTTGTACAATTAGGTCTCTTCCTGCCACTAAAGCTGCAGTGTGGACTGGAGCCTGAAGGACCAAGCAGGGGAAAGACCAACTTCTGGGTACAGAGCACACTGCTGCTGCTGCTCCAAGGGGCAGATGCCCTGAGGTTGGCTACTGCCCAGTGTCACAGAACCACAGGATGGTAGGGGCTGGAAGGGACCTCAGGGATCACCCAGTCCAACCCTCCCGCCAGAGCAGGGTCAGCCAGGAATGCCTCCATTGCCCAAAGGTGGAACTGGGGGCAGCAGTGCCCCAGGAGCTTACCTTGCTGCAAGCTGCCATGCAGGTGGTTAACAAAGGCTGCCAGTACGGTTGCCACATTTATCACTTGTGAGCACTGTGCAAGACCAAGGGTGAAGAGCTCATTCCAGCAGGCCTTCACCAACAGGATGCTGTTATCCTGCCTGTGGACAACACAATTTCACTTCATCATCACAGCTGCACTGGCTGCTTCCTCTTTTCCTCTGAAGAATGCTTCAGAAACCACTCACTGAACTCAGCCACAGCAAGCAGAGCCCCACTGAGGCCCTGCAGCAGGAACAGCTCTGCTTCCACACCAGGATGGAAACAGCCTGAGAGTGGCTTTGGTGAAGAAGTAATTAGAGGTCCAGCTGTCTACAAGGAGATGGATTTCCACCACAGGAGCAGAGCTGAAGTGAGAGGAGATCTCAACTCTCTGGGCACAGCCCACCCTGGCTGTCTTCTCAGGAACACTGACACGTGCAGGCAGCACACAAAGGAGTTTGGTTGGCTCCAGCCCTGTGGCTGCAGAAGGGACTCAGAGGTCACTTCTTTCCCCATCTGAAAGCTGCCAGGTTGCTACCAACTTCTGAATTAAAAATGTGTCTGGAACTGAGCACAAGATCCAAGCTCCTGAGCTCCCTGGCTGCTGCTTTCCATCCACCTTTCAAAGTGGGAACAGAAGTCATGAGGAGCTCCCTGCTGGAAGAATGTCACAGAATGGGAGGGGCTGGAAGGGACCTCTGGAGATCTCCCAGTCTGACCCTCCCTGCCAGAGCAGGGTCACCCAGGACAGGCCCCACAGAACACATCCAGGCTGGCCTGGAAAGTCTCCAGAGCAGAAGACTCCACAGCCTCTCTGGGCAGCCTGGGTCAGTCTCTCACCACTCTTCCTACCTTCTGCCTCAGCTCCACTCTGACCCTGCTCTGCCTCAGCTCCAAACCATTCCCCCTGGGCCTGGCTCCAGACCCCCTCAGCAAAAGTCTCTCTGCAGCCTCCCTGCAGGATCCCTTCAGGTGCTGGCAGCAGCTCTGAGCTGCCCCTGGAGCCTTCTCCTCTGCAGGCTGCACAGCCCCAGCTCCCTCAGCCTGTGCTCAGGGCAGAGCTGCCCCAGCCCTTGGAGCATCTCTGTGGCCTCCTCTGGGCTCTCTCCAGCAGCTCTGTGTCCTTCTCCTGCTGGGGACCCCAGAGCTGGAGGCAGGGCTGGAGGTGAGGTCTGAGCAGAGCCCAGGGGCAGAATCCTCTCTCCTGCCCTGCTGCTTTCCTTCAAAACCCAACCTGGAACTGGACTGAAGCTGGGAGCAGTTCTGATTCAGAAATGTTACCTTCAGGAACCTCCTTTCAGAAACAGATTTAGACTCTAAAACATCTCTGAGCAAGAGAGAGAGCATGGGAACAACACTGCCCAGCAGGAGAGAGCAGAGGAACCCAGACACTTACCCCAAGGCTTGGAAAGAAGGAATGGAACGTGCCCAGTGCATGGACAGGAACAGCAACCTGGAGGCTGTCTCACAGATGTAGTGAACATTGAGATACTCAGGCATGGGAGAGGGCATGGTGAGCTGCCAACAACAACAACACCACTGTTAGACAGCTGTGCAGGGCATTCCACTGCATGGGGGCAGGGCAGGATCAGTCTGGGACTCTGAGACAAAGTGAGATTGGTGTTCTTAAATCAAGCTGAGATAACCCTGAAGTAAAGCTCAAGGGAGTGCCCTCTGCATTCTCAGCCATGCTGCTCCTCCCCACAGCAGCTACAAGGCAACAAAAAAGGGGGGAGTGGTCAAGCTCCATCTCAGCTAACTGTGTGTGGGGCACACAAGGGAGAGGATCTCAGCTCCAACTCGAGAGACGCTCTTAAGGACCAGGGGCTTTGAAGGAGCTCTGTGATGAGAATGAAGTTGCTTCCATTTACAGAGAAATAGATCCAAAGGCCCCACACAGAGCCACTCTCCCCTCCTAGAGCTCTCCCCAGAGGAGTGAAGTAACTGGTCTGGAAAAGCAGGGAAACCAGAGAATGGTTTGGGTTGGAGAAGCCCTCTGAGACCATCCAGTCCCACACCAACCCAGCCCCACCACGGCCACCAACCCAGGGCCCCAAGGGCCATGGCCACAGGGCTCTGGAACACCTCCAGGGTTAGGCTCTTCTTGGTCTCAGGTGATAGAAGGAGAAGAAATGGCCTGGAATTGTGCCAGGGGAGGCCAGGTTGGAGAGGAGGAAAAATTTCTCTGCTGCCAGAGTGGTCAGGGCCTGGCAGAGGCTGCCCAGGGGGGTGGTGGAGTCCCCAGCCCTGGAGGGGTTCCAGAACCATGTGGCCATGGCACCTGGGGCCATGGTTTGGTGGCCATGGTGGGGCTGGGTTGCTGGTGGGGGCTGGATGGTCTCAGAGAGCTTTCCCAAGCCAAACAAACCAATCCTGTGGCTCCACAGAGCAGTGCAGCTGTGCCCCTGGACGAGCTGCAGGCGCTGCCAAGCGAGCAGCTAACTGGGGAGCAGCAGGAGGTGGCACAGGCAGCAGTGCCAATGCCTGCAGAGAAGGGCTCTGCTCAGGAGCTCCAGAGCAGGTTTGGCCAGACCCTTCCCCTCCACTGCTGTGTCAGAGTGGCACAAAGCAGAGCAGAAGCCAGGCCTCGGTACCCGGAAGGCCACGTGCGCGTCGCTGAGCAGGGGTCCCTCCATCTCCACGGCGCTCAGGCTCGTCTCTGCCCCCAGCAGCTGGGCACCAGCTTCAGCACTCTCAGAGCTGTGGCAGCCTGGGCTCTCTCCAGGGTTCAGTGCTTTGGCAAGAGTATCAAAGGCTCTGTAGGAGCACAACAAACAGATAAACAACCAAGGAGGGAACAGCAGCATCCCCCTCAGAGGCTGCTTCCGCTGAGGGGGAGCCTGCCCCTGTCTGAGGCCTCTGTGTAGCTGTCTGCTTCCAAGGGCCCCACTAGGGAAGCAAAGGCAGCATCAGGCTTTTCCTGACAGCCCACCACACAAGATCCCTGGGAATTCCAACTTGCAGTGGCTCTGGAACAAAAATTAGCAGCAGCAGCAGCAGATCCTGTTCACACCAGCTGCCAACAAATTCACAGCTTTGACATCTTGGCTGTGCTGCTGATTCACAGTTTGCCTCCCAGGAGCTCTGCAGGGATGCTTCCTGAGGGTGCTGGCACAAGCAGCCTGGGGACAGCACCAGCAGGCTGTGCTCAAGCAGCTCCCTGCACACACAAACTGCACAGGCTCTTGCTGCTATGGGGCACGAGTGGAAAACGCTTGGAGTGCTGAGCTGTGCTCAGGCTGGGCACCTGGGCTTGGAAGCACTGCCTCCAAATCACAGAGCTGCTGTGGCTGGGAAGGTCCAAACAGGGAAGAGAAAGCACTCTCAGGCCTCCAGTACCACACTTGGCAGCCTCTGATGTGGGGCAGTGACTCCAGCCAGCAAGGGTGTGGGGGAGATGTCAGGAGAAGCACAGATCAATAGCCCTCATCATTCTGCTGCTTGGTAACAGCTCTGCTGCTCCTCTGCTCCAGAGCCCCACACCTGAGCTCCACAATGAAAACCAGAGACCTGACCACTGCCTGCAGGCAGGGGCCACAGCCTGAGAGCAGCATCAGCTGTGCTCAGTGCTGCATGGCAGACTCTGGCACTGAGCTCTGGAAGCTCACAAAAGCTCTTAGGCAGAGCTGGTTCTCAGTTTAGAGCCAAGTTCAATGCCACAGGATCCCAAATCACTGCTCTGCTGCCCAAGCCTCCCTGCCCCCCACCCTCCACACTGAGCTCTGCATGTTCACTGCTGGACACAGCCATGGACAGCCAGACAAACACCACACAAAGGAGCTGCTGACACTGCCCCAGGCTGGGCATGGCACACAGCTCCCAGCCCTTCACTGGCCTGCACACCTGGGTGTGCACACATGAGGGTGACTGAGGCATGCACAGGTGGACTGAGCAGATGGGAATGGACCACAGAGAGGTACCTGGGATGTCTTCTGTCTCCAGTGCACAGAAAGGAGGCATAAAGGGAATGCATTCATGGGTGAGCTCTAGAAGCTGCAACACTCACATGGCAATTCATTTCCAACACACACAGCCAGAGTATTTCATTCCCCAGTGGCCCTTGCTCAGGGACTCCCTTGCAAGAAGCTGACAAGGCTGATGCTCTCCATGAGCTCAGGCTGCTACTGCCAGGGCTCTCCCCTGCAGTGTGATGATTCAATTACTGCTCTGCACTGCCAGAGACCTTGCCAAAAAGCATCAAATACCTTCCAGTGTGACCTGCCTTACCTTGTAACATCACTGCCAGCTTGTTCCTCCTGCTGCAGGTCAGGCAATGATGCATCTCCATTACTCAAGCTGTCAATCATGGACAGCTCTGTAGTGCTTTGGGAGAGGTCTCTGCATTTGCTGAGGTTTGCCAGGGAGGTCACCACGTTTGCCAGGGTACTTAAGTCCCCCTGACATGCTTCAGCCTAAGGGAAAGGAAACAAACCAAACCCACAGCTTCAATCTCCCACCCTGGCAGCAGTGAGCTTCCAACAGAGAAACCTTCTGCACAAGCACACACAGAACCCAAGGCACTGAGCATGTGAGGAGGATGTGTGAGGAAATCACTGTTTGCAGTCAGTGGGCAGCCACAAAGCAGCAGGCAGGCACTGCACTGCCTCCAAAAGATGAAATGTTTAGACAGTGGCAAGGAAAAGCTACCTGCTTCCTGCAGGAAGGATGCTGCAGATGGTAAGCAGTGCAGAATTTATCCTCCCCACTCCCCAGGCCTGCACCACAGGACAGTTTTAGCATCTTCCTTCCTTCCTTCCTCATGTAAGTGAGCCCCTGGCACAGGGCAGGGGAATGGGTGACAAGCAGCAATGCATTCCAACAGTCACCTTTGAAAGCAGGCAGGAACAGAAGTCTGCCAGCAGGGCAGGAGGAAGAGTTCTGCTGCAGCTGGTTTGAGTTTTCATGCTGCCAACATAAACCTCCAGTGCACCTCAGGAAGCAGCCCTTCAGTACAGGGAGGGTGAGACTGGCACAGGCTGGGGCTGCCTCCTCCCTGCAGCTGTTCAAGGCCAGGCTGGATGAGGCCTTGAGCAGCCTGGGCTGGTGGGAGCTGTCCCTGCCCATGGCAGGGGTTGGCACTGGATGACCTTGAAGGTCCCTTCCAGCCCAACCCATCCTATGGATCTCTGCCTGACTGCAAGGGAACAGCAGGAGCCAGCAGTAACAAACAGCCTGGAGGCAGTAAGGATGCTTCCCACCCTGCCCCCCCAGAAAGATTGCTGCAGTGCATGACTGCAGGTCAGCCTGCTGCTGCTGCACCCCCTCAGCCTGCTGCTGCTGCTGCACCCCCTCAGCCTGCTGCTGCTGCACCCCCTCAGCCTGCTGCTGCTGCTGCACCCCCTCAGCCTGCTGCTGCTGCTGCACCCCCTCAGCCTGCTGCTGCTGCTGCACCCCCTCAGCCTGCTGCTGCACCCCCTCAGCCTGCTGCTGCTGCACCCCCTCAGCCTGCTGCTGCAGGAGGCAGTTCACCACCAGCTAGGAAGATCCAGCAGCTCCCTGCTCTGCATGGGCAGGAACCACCTGGCCAAGCACCAGCACAGGCTGGGGGCTGGCCTGCTGCAAAGCAGCTCCATGGAGAAGCACCTTGCAGTCCTGGTGGGCAGCAAGCTCTCCATGGGACAGCAATGTGCCCTCGGGGCCAGGGGGGCATCCTGGGGGGCAGCAAGCAAAGTGAGGCCAGCAGGGCTGGGGAGGGTCTGCTCCCATCCTGCTCTGCCCTGCTGAGACCACAGCTGCAATCCTGTGTCCAGCTCTGGGCTCCCCAGGGCACAGAGACAGAGACCTGCTGGGGAGAGTCCAGTGGAGGCTGTGAGGATGCTGCAGGGACTGCAACATCTCTGCTGTGAGGAGAGACTGAGAGCCCTGGGGCTGTTGAGCCTGGAGAGGAGAAGGCTGAGAGGGACCTGAGCAATGTCTGTAAGCACCTGAGGGGTGGGGGTCAGGATGGAGGGGCCAGGCTCTGTTTGGTGGTGCCCAGTGACAGGGCAAGGACCAACAGGGACAAGCTGGAACCCAGGAGGCTCCACCTCAGCAGGAGGAGAAACTCCTTTGGTGTGAGGCTGCTGGAGCCTGGAGCAGGCTGCCCAGAGAGGCTGTGGAGCCTCCTGCTCTGGAGAGCTTCAAGAGCCATCTGGATGTGTTCTGTGTGACTGGCTTTAGGTGACCCTGCTGTGCCAGGGGGCAGGACTGGGTGATCCCCAGAGGTCCCTCCCAGCCCTCTCCCTGTGTGCTGCCCCCAGTTACCTTCTCAGGAGTCACCAGCACAGCAGGCTCGTTCTTCACGGCAGACTGGTGGATGTTCACGAACATCCCTGACTCCAGCAGGCCTGTGGATCTGGCAGGGGGGAAGAAGAACCATTTGGACTGGTCCAAGAGAGAGGAGAGGGGATGCCTGGCCGAGGCAGCCCCCGGTGGGCAGCAGCTGCCTACCTTGCTGCCTCGCTGTCGGTGACGAAGGTCGGGGTGGCAGCCAGGGGGCTCCGCAGGTCCTTGCGGATGTAAATCTTCTCCGTCGATGCTGCACAGTTGGAAGATTTCTCTCTGGACACTTCGATAGGCTTCCTCTCACACTGCACAGCTGACAGCACAGGGGGCAGCTGGTTAAGCCACATCCCAGGTTACAGACTAGAGACAAGCCCCTTGTTAACTCCCTGTCACTTAATGTGGGGAGGGGTCTGGAGCACAGCCCTGGGAGGAGAGGCTGAGGGAGCTGGGGTTGCTTAGCCTGGAGAAGAGGAGGCTCAGGGGAGACCTCATTGCTCTCTACAACTACCTGAAGGGAGGTTGTAGCCAGGTGGGGGTTGGTCTCTTCTCCCAGGCAAGCAGCACCAGAACAAGAGGCCACAGTCTCAAGCTGTGCCAGGGGAGGTTCAGGCTGGCTGTCAGGAAGAAATTCTTCCCAGCAAGAGAGATTGGCCTTGGGATGTGCTGCCCAGGGGGGTGGTGGAGTCCCCATCCCTGGGGGTGTTTAGGAAGAGCCTGGCTGAGGCCCTTGGTGCCATGGTTGAGTTGATCAGATGGTGTTGGGTGAGAGATTGGACTGGATGATCTCTGAGGTCTCTTCCAACCTGGTTCATCCTATTCCTTCCATTCCATCCTATTCCCTCTGAAAAGAGTCACTACAAAGTGAGGCCCATGAAGAGCTAAGGAGCTAACAGCCTGGGTTAGGAGTGGAACCCAGTGACTTGCTCTGCCCTGGCTGTGGTGGTGCTCAGCCAAGGGCTGAGGCCAAACACACACACACTGCAGCTTTAAAGTTACAGCACAGGGAGAAGCTCTCTGATTTTCAGCTCTCATTTTCAGCCTTTAAGGGGAGGCTTACAGCTTCTCCTCCCCTACCTGCCCCTAGCCCCCAGTCTCTCTTCATTCATCAAGTCCCCCTCCTGCCCTTTCTCGCACAGGCTGTAGGTATTGCTTGAACCCACCCAGCTTCCTGCACTTAAAGAAGCTTCTCACATTAGGACTTCAGGCTACACAGAGGGAAAGAGACCTCCAGAGAGCTCAGCTCAGACCATTTCAGACCTGGGTGACACCTTGGCCCATGAGCAGCAGCTGGGTTTGGATTGGAACAGCTCAGGGAAGCTGGGAGGGCTTCAGCCTATAGACTGCATCACCTGGCTCTGGGTCCGAGGTGGGCTTGGGCTCTCCTCCCTAGGAGCAGCTGACAGGAGAGAGGAACTGGCCTGAAGCTGTGCCAGGGGAGGAGAGGAGGCAAAATGTCTTTGCTGCAGTGTGGTCAGGGCCTGGCAGAGGCTGCCCAGGGGGGTGGTGGAGTCCCCAGCCCTGGAGGGGTTCCAGAACCCCGTGGCCATGGCAGCTGGGGCCGTGGGTTGGTGATGGTGGTGTTAGGTTGATGGGTGGACTCCACCACCTCCCTGGGCAGCGGCTCCAATGCCTGACAACTCTCTCAGCCAAGGAATTCTTCCTGATATCCAATCCAAACCTCATCTGATGCAGCTTGAGGCCATTCTCTCTTCTCCTGTCTCTAGTTACTTGGGGGGAGCAGCCAACACCAGCCTGGCTGTAACCTCCTCACAGCAGCTGTGGAGAAGGCCCTGGTGAAGAACTGAAGCCTAGGCCACCATGGCTCTCTGCCTGGTGCCTCACTGCCGCTGCAGAGCTTGGTCAGGAGTGACCAGCAGCTGCCAGTGACCTCACTGCTGGAGAACAGGACGAGAGGGCAGAAGGGTTAAGAATGTCCAGGAGCTTGATTTAGGCAAAGCCAAACTGAGCTGCAGGTGTAAGACAGTGAAGTCAGAGACATGCCTGCCACCTGCCAGCCAGGAGCAGCAGCTCCTGGAGCGGCTCAGCTTGGAAGGGAGCTCAGAGGTTATCTACTCCAAGCTCCCTTCCTTCCCTTCCACCACAGGCAGCCTGCACAGGGCTCCTGCTGCCCCAGGCTGGCACAGCTCCCTGAAGGCAGGAGACACCACGGGGGCAACAGCAGCAGGCTGGGACCGCGGGCAGCACTCACAGTCCTGCTTCATGCCGAAGGCGATGCAGCGCTGCAGCCGGCAGTACTGGCAGCGGTTGCGGTGGTGCTTGTTGATCACACAGTCCTTGGTGCCCCGGCAGGAGTAGATCAGATTCTTCCTGATGCTCCTCTTGAAGAAGCCCTTGCAGCCCTCACAGGTGACTGCTCCGTAGTGGCGGCCTGGGAGGAGAGCAGCAGGAGTCACAGCGGGGCCTGCACACTGCCCGGGGCTGCAGAGCCGCTGAGGGGCGCAGGCTGGGAGGGAGCCCAGAGCTCAGCCCCTCCAGCCTCCCCTCCGTGCCCAGGGACACCTCTCAGCTACACTCAGCTGCTCAGGGCCTCATCCAGCCTGGCCCTCAACACCCCCAGGCAGGAGGCAGCCACAGCCTCCCTGGGCAGCCTGGGCCAGAGGCTCAGCAGCCTCCTGCTGAACAACTTCTGCCTCAGCTCCACTCTGACCCTGCTCTGCCTCAGCTCCAAACCATTCCCCCTGGGCCTGGCTCCAGACCCCCTCAGCAGAAGTCTCTCTGCAGCCTTCCTGCAGGATCCCTTCAGGTGCTGGCAGCAGCTCTGAGGTGCCCCTGGAGCCTTCTCCTCTGCAGGCTGCACAGCCCCAGCTCCCTCAGCCTGTGCTCAGGGCAGAGCTGCTCCAGCCCTTGGAGCATCCTTGTGGCCTCCTCTGGGCTCTCCCCAGCAGCTCTGTGTCCTTCTCCTGCTGGGGACCCCAGAGCTGGAGGCAGGGCTGGAGGTGGGGGTCTCACAAAAGCCAAGCATTTGCTACTTTGCTCAGGCTAAGTTCCCCCCAAAGCCTTTTCTTCCCCCACAGGTTACAGCTCTTAAAATATAAACCAACCTAAAAAAGTGACTTAAGAAACCAACATGAAAAAAGGGCAAGCATCTGGGGAAGGGTCTGGAGAACAGGGCTGGGGAGGAGCAGCTGGGGGTGCTCAGTCTGGAGGAGGCTGAGGGGAGGCCTCACTGCTCCCTGGATGGAGACACCAGAGCCTGAGCGCTGGAGATGATTTCATGCTCAGGAACTGCTGCAGAGCTGCAGCACCTGAGCTCCTGTCACAGAATGGCAGCACCTCCATAGGACACTGAATGGGAAGGAAGAGTCAGTACCTGAGGCCTTGTCTCCACACACCACACACAGGTCAAACACTTTGCTGAGGCCCTGCTCGCTGGGGGAGTTGTCTGTCAAGATCTGGAAGAGAAGAAGGGCAGAGAAGTTCATTTTCCTGACCACCAAGCAGGGCTGAAATGCATCTCATGCTTGTGGCTTTTCCTCTGAGACAGGGAACCAGATCTACATCTGCAGAGCAAGCCACTTCCACAAAGGGTGAGCTGTACTTGGCTGCAGCTCAGCCTACTGCCACGCCACCCTGCTCCCTTCCTCTTCCTCCTGCAAGTTCCAGCTGTAACCACTGTGAACAGGACTCAGGAGTTCCCTTCCTTGCTCCAAGCACCTCTGCAAGGTGGGCTGGCAGGCTGCAGAGCACCTACCACCTGCACACCCTCACCTTTGGTGCAGCCTTGGATCCACCTCCCAGTGAGCTGCCCATCCTCATGGCTCCCTCCCAGTACCAGGGACTGGTGCAACACAGAGAGCCCCTTCTAAAGGCTCCAGGCTCCACACTCAGGTTCATTAACCTCTGCTGTTTGTACCACACAGACATGGTGAGCAACAGAGACTGTGCTCAGGACACCACCTCTGCCTCCCAGGGGCTATCTACTGTGGCTTTCAGCAGCACTGAGACATTAGCCCAGGGCTTCTGGTGTCTTTCATCCAGCTCTGGCACCCCTACAGCTCCACCAAGCACACAGCATCAGGACCCCCTTCATTTACCTCTGGCACCCCTACAGCTCCACCAAGCACACACTCTCAGGACCCCCTTCATTTACCTCTGGCTCCCCTACAGCTCCACCAAGCACACACTCTCAGGACCCCATCACTGTGGGGCTGGCACTGTGGACTTCCAAGTTGGTCTTTAAAAGCTCAGTCCCATCCCAATGTTAAAGCCCAGCAGAAGCCCAGCTGGAAAAGGAGCACCCAGATCATGAGGGACAACTGTGTGAATTCAGGGGGCAAATGTTCTTCCCCTGGAAGAGAGATTACAGCTTAGAGGTTCTGAGAGTTCCTAACTCCTGCTGCTCTCACTGGGAAGCTGGACTGCCTCATTCCCACCAGGGCCTCTGCTGAGAAGAATGGCAACTGACCAGACAGCAAATGGGTGAAGCACTGCTCAGAGCACTTGCAGGGTGGCCCAGCTGAGCTCTACAGGGGTGCCTGACAAGCACACTTCCCTGCAGCAAGCCTTTGCCTGCAGTGCTGTCTCAGAGGTCCACCTCTGAAGCTTCCTTTCAATGTAACAGCCTTTACATGAAGAGAACATTGAGTCACAAGAACATTCACTTCCTGCTCCTTCCTAGCTCCCCCTGTGAGCAGTCTGTACCTCCATGGCACTGTAAACACACACAGGCAAACTCCAAGCCCTTCCACAAGTGCCACCTGTCCTGGAGTGGCAAGTGGCACATAAGGAAGGAGAGGAGAAGTGAGCCCAGGAGGAGGCAGAGTTCCAGACTCAGAGAGCTCATCATGACCATGAAGAATAAAAGCTGATGACTAAGGTGAAGGAGAGCCACTGGAGGTGAACAGATGAGGGGAGAAAGGGCCTGGCCACATGAGTCCATGCACAGATGCACCACAGGAGAGGTTTGCTGCAGAGCATCTCAGGTGAAGGCTACAGAGCCACAGAGGTGGAACTGCAGATGGTCATTCAGGGGAGGAAACATGGAAGATCCTGAGGAGGAGGAACAGCAAGTGAGTGGTGCTGTGCCCTTCAGCTGCAGTGGCAGAAAGGAATCTCTCACCCCCAGACAGCAGCTGAGAGCAGAGCAGCCCAGCTGGAGGGCCAGAGCACTGCTGCCTCTCAACTCCTCTGCTGTGCCCAAAGTGTACCAGCAGGCTGGCACAGGCTGCCCCAGGCTGTGGCTGAGGCTCCAGCCCTGCAGACATTCAAGGTCAGGCAGCGTGGCCCTGGGCAGCCTGCTCTGGCTGGAGCTGTCCCTGCTGCCTGCAGGGGCTTGGACAAGAGGACCTTGGAGGCTCCCTTCCAGCCCAGTGCCACCTGAGACTTCCTCTGTCCCTGGATTTTGCCTCTCCAAGCAGTGTGGCAGGCTTCTCATCTCCCCAGCTGCCTTTGACAGTGTTTGTTTCATGGCTCACTTCAAGTTGCATCCCTCTGCCTCATGCCTGTGTTGAGCTGCACCTAACATCAACCTGGAGGCTACCACTGAAAATGCTTCAGTGCCTCTCAGTGGGATTGGCCTTTGCTGCTGCTGCTGCCCTCCCCCTGGCAAGTCCTGGGCACCCACTTGCAGAGATCTCTGAGTTTCAAAAGACTCAGGACACAGACTAGAGGGAGAGGGCTCAAGCTAAGGCATGAGGCCAGCACATCACAGCAGTGGGCTGGCTTCCAGAGGAGCACAAAGAAACCATCAGGGGCCTTCAGTGAGATTACAGAGGAACTGCTGGAGCAGGTCCAGAGGAGGCCACCCTGATGGGCTGGAGCAGCTCCCCTGGGGGGACAGGCTGGGAGGAGAGAAGGCTCTGGGGAGACCTCGGAGCAGCCTTCCAGTACCTGCTGGGGCTCCAGGGGAGGTGGGCAGGGACTTTGGGCAAGGGCTGGGAGTGCCAGGACAAGAGGGAATGGATTGAAGCAATCCATTTCCCTCCTAAACAGCTTCTCTGAGTAACAGCCCTGGAGGACACAGCAGAGGGCAGAGCAGAGGGCAGAGCAGGGGGCAGAGCAGGGGGCAGAGCAGGGGGCAGAGCAGGGGGCAGAGCAGGGGAGGACTCACAGCAGTGTAGGGGAAGGGGCAGAAGGAAATGGAGACTGGAGACAATGGAGAAAAGAAGTCTGGCTTGCAACAGTGCTTGAAAACAGATGGAGAGCCAATGAAGCAGGACTGAGCAGGGCCTGGTGGTGTGGCAGGAGCTGGAGATGGCAACACAAAGAGCAGCACTCCTCCTGAAGTCATCAGCCAGGCTGGAAAACCTCCAAGGTAAGGAATGCACCAAACCCAAAAGCGGTTTGGCTTCCTCCCCTCCTGACTTCTGTCTCCATGCTGAGTCCTGGTGCAAGGCAAAGTACAGCATTAAAACCCCCCAAAATCAAAGCCCTCAGAAGAGGAGAGCCCAGGCAGACAGCAGAGGCAGTCAGACATCTCCTCTCATCCCACCTGCACCCAGCAATGACGAAGCAAAGTGGATTATCTACCTGGATCTGTTGTGCAGATATGTCAGGGGATGCAAAGAACAGCTGGTTGACACCTGCAGCATCTGGAGTGGCCAGGATAACCTTTCCTGGAGTGGAATCTTGCCTGGCAAGGATCACCTTGCTCGGGGTAGAGCCTTCATGGTTTGTGAGGATGAACTGCTGCTTGCCTGCCGGGCTCTGATCGAGTGCTGTGACAATCTGAATCTTCTGGCCCGTCTGCTGGTCTGTGACAATCTAGCAACAGAGGCAGCTCA
The DNA here is from genome assembly GCF_026170545.1 of Melanerpes formicivorus. Classification (NCBI taxonomy): domain Eukaryota; kingdom Metazoa; phylum Chordata; class Aves; order Piciformes; family Picidae; genus Melanerpes; species Melanerpes formicivorus. Next base: position 27,777,787 of record NW_027142360.1, read on the forward strand.
GAGGGTTATGGAAACGGTCAGCTCACCCTGCTGCCACTTCCAGCAAACAGGCAGGCTGCCTGGGGGGCTGTGGAGCAGGATGGCCTCTCCCACACCAGGGTGAAGGAAGCTCTGGCAGACCCCTGGGGTTCCATGGTACTCAGAGCACTTCTCAACGGTGCTTGGAGCCAGCCCCTGAGTTTTACAGCACTACTCAACCCCCAGAGCTTGAGCTCTGCCTGCAGGCAGCTCAGCCCTAGGACCTCTTGGGTGATGAGCAAGCTAAGCTCCTGACTTCCCTGCACACCACATCGAGTGCTCAGCACCTCCTAGGTTGGGCTGCTCAGCAAAACACCTTCTTGAGGACACAAAGCACGGACTCACAGAGGTGTCAGGCTTGGGAGGGACCTCAAGGCTCAGCCAGTTCCAACCCCCCTGCCATGGGCAGGCACCCCTCACACTAGAGCAGGCTGCTCAGAGCCACATCCAGCCCAGCTGTAGACTTCCAAGTGCAAGCTAAGCACCAAGGAAAGCAGTGGAGGTGCTGCACTGCCTCTGTTCCAGGCTTCCCTGGCCCTGCTGCTTCCCCCACAGATGTTGTTAAGCCAAAGTGAGCCACAACCTCCCCCTGAGGTTCTCCCCTTCATTCCTTTCCAAGGCAGTACTTCTTCCCACCTCTCCTGTCCTAAGCAGGAGCAGCCCTGGGGAGTGGGGGCTCCACTCTGAATCCCTGCTGTCAAGCCCCAGCACAGCAGAGCTCCATTAAGTGACCTCCCCTGAAGCTATTTCTTGCCAGCTTTGCCAGATGGCAACCCTCAGAGCAGGTAACCAAGACTCCAGATACCTCCCACTAGAAACTGAAGCCACTCCTGCTCCACTGGAGCCAATTCCTGCTCAAGCTCTGCCCCCCCAGGGCTGAGTGCAGGGGCACCACCACTGCCCTGGTCCTGCTGGACACAGCTTTTGATCCAGGCCAGCTGGCACAGAAGGGTTAGGAGCCTGCCCCTGGCTCTGAACCAGCAGAGCTGTCTGACAGCTCATGGCTTCTGTGTGGCCATCCCACATGCAGCCCCTGAGGCTGGCACTGTGTGCAAGGGCTTCCTGCTGCAGGGACTGGCAGAGCACAGGGACTGGCAGAGCACAGGGACTGGCAATGCAGGCAGAGGATAAACAGCTGGGGCTCAATTGATGAGTTGTTAAAAGCTGGAGCTGTGCACCCAGAGTTAGGAGTGGAGGCAGCTGAGAGAACAAGGATCTGCTGGGTGGGTGAGACTGGTGCCATGGCTACAGCAGAGGCAGGGTGACAGAACACACCCAGTGACCAGGTATGGAGGGTGGCTGTGGAGGGGCTTGGGAGGCAGGACAAGGACTGAGTGCATGCACTGGAACAGGAGAAGCAGAGGCAAACCCTGAGGAGTGGAGGCAGCAGGAGCAGCCAGGAGGCCAGCAGCAGCTGGCTGGCCTAGGGGAGGGCTTTGGCATGCAGCACAGGCACCTGAGAGGAGTTCTGGATGTGCTCTGCAGCTGGGAGCTTCCCACAGATGAAATGCACAACCAGCTGCCAGGCCCTGCATGGACTTCCAAGGGCTGAAGCAGAACACCCTGCTGCCCACATGCTCCTCACCTCCACAGACACACAGCCAGCCAAGAACCTCCTGCCCTCACCTGCCCTGGAGGCAGTGAATGCACAGGGGGACATCTGCCCTGCCTGGGACACCCAGACCCCAGCCTCCTCCTCAGCCTTGCACTTCTGCATCACTTCTGTCAATGGCTCAGTGCAGGACTCCCTCCCTGCCTGCTCCAGGCTGTCCTAACAGCTCAGCTGTACTAACAGACCTGAGCACCACTCTGCTTTGCAGAGCAGTCCTGGGGAAAGGCTAATTCTGTGCAGTGGACTTCTTTGTCCATGTTGAAATGCTCAGGAGGACAAACAGAGAAGGACAGGAAGGGGGAAGCAGAGGAGGGAGGTTTCATTCCTGGCTACACAGAGCCAGGCTCTGCAAGCCAGGGCTGAGTGGTCACATCCTAGCAGCTCACATCACGCTCAGAGCATGGCACCTGTGTGAGCTGCTCCCTGCCCTCCCAGCTGCAGCATACCTGGATCCTCTGGGGCAGGGAGAGGCCTGAGTCAGTAGGGACAATCTGGATGCGTGGTGCTGTCCCATCCATTAGTGGCTGTGTGGCAGCAGTGCCCTGGCAGCAGGCAACCTGCAAACACAAATGGGAGGGGTGAGGTCTTCAGGTCCCAGCTTCTAATTTCACACACTAGCAGCATGGGCTGGGCTGGAAGGGAGCTCAAAGCTCACCCAGCTCCAACCCCTCCATGCCCAGGGACAGCTCTCAGCTACACTCAGCTGCTCAGGGCCTCATCCAGCCTGGCCCTCAACACCCCCAGGCAGGAGGCAGCCACAGCCTCCCTGGGCAGCCTGGGCCAGAGGCTCAGCAGCCTCCTGCTGAACAACTTCTGCCTCAGCTCCACTCTGACCCTGCTCTGCCTCAGCTCCAAAGCATTCCCCCTGGGCCTGGCTCCAGACCCCCTCAGCAAAAGTCTCTCTGCAGCCTCCCTGCAGGATCCCTTCAGGTGCTGGCAGCAGCTCTGAGCTGCCCCTGGAGCCTTCTCCTCTGCAGGCTGCACAGCCCCAGCTCCCTCAGCCTGTGCTCAGGGCAGAGCTGCTCCAGCCCTTGGAGCATCTCTGTGGCCTCCTCTGGGCTCTCTCCAGCAGCTCTGAGTCCTTCTCCTGCTGGGGCCCCAAGGCTGGAGGTGAGGTCTGAGCAGAGCCCAGGGGCAGGAAGTGTTTTATCTTTTCAGTGTTTCAGCCTGCTGAGGACCTGACCCAAAGCCATCCTGCACCAGAAGCAGTGGCCCCAAGCCACCTCCTGGCCTGAGTTTCCAGCTCTCTCCCCAGTGCCAGCTCTGTCACTCCAGGCAGCAGCAAGGTCTTGTTCCTGCCTTTGTCAGCTCTCAGCCCAGGGCATGGCTCTTGCCCTTGCCCTGGAGGGGGGCTGCAGGGCACAGCTTTCCCCAGCAGCAGCAGCAATTTACACCAGCTTAAGCCACCTGAAGTCTCCCACCTGCCCCACAGCTCCATGAACTGAGCCCTGGAGCTTGGACACACTTAGCTCTGGCCCTTACAGATGAACCTGGAGAAGAAACAACAGACCAGGGGGCAGGAAAAAAGGCAACAGTGGGGATGGCAGAGTGGCCTAGCAGGGACTTGTGGTCCATGAGCTGAAGGACTGCACAGGGAAGGGCTTGGCAGGGAGCTGCTTTCTTGCCTCATCTCCTGTGTCTAGGAAGGGTTTTGTTTTCCAGCTACAGGAACCTCAACAGCCCAAGGCACTTCTAGCAGCAGGGCAAGGAAGCAGCCCAGGCAGGGCAGTGTCACACTCAGGAGCTCAGTCACAGCTGCTCAGGCAGAGAGATTCTCCAGCACAGGCACTGCAGCCCTTCAGGAGCTGTGCAGCTCTCCCCTTCACAGAGCTTGGCCTCTCCAAGCCCCAGCACAGAAGGCTGTGCTGCTGGAGGCTGTTCCCTGCCATGCTGCTAAAGCCTCAGCACCAGCAGGGTCTGCACTGGGGCTGGCAGCTGCCTGCAGCAGGAGCTGTGTGAGCAGAGGGAAGGGCTGTGAGGGAGAGGAGGCACTGCTGCTTCACCAATCCAGAGGATTATTAATTCACACCATGGGCAAACAGCTAATGAAACACTGACAACACTCAGCTGCCTCAAACCCAGCACTGGCAGCAGGGAGCCTTTATTAATCCAGCTAGGAGCAACAGAGGTAAGCTCTGGGGTCCTCTTAGAAGCAGTGGAAGAGGCTCTCCAGAAGCAGGGATCTGTCCTGGTGATGTGCTCTTCCTGCAGGAATCCTGAACTGGAGATGGGGGAGAAGTGGGAAGAGAATCCAAGGCTCCTCACTCACAGCCCTGAGGCTGTGGCAATGCAGTTTGAATCCCCCCCACCTCCAGCCCTGCCTCCAGCTCTGGGGTCCCCAGCCAGGAGAAGGACACAGAGCTGCTGGAGAGAGCCCAGAGGAGGAGACCCTCACCAGCTGCAAGCAAACTCCAGCAACTCAGGGGCTGCACAAGGCACAGCACAACGGGGGCACAAGAAGCCAAGAGGGAAGCCGAGTGCCAGCCTGGGGAGCAAGCAAACCGCTCTCAGCAGGGCAGCTCCTGGGACCACAGCTGGAGGCCACCGCTCCCTGGCCTGGCACCTCAGCTGCCAGCATCCTGCCACTGAAGAAAGCAGCCAGAAAGGAAAAGAGGAACAGAAGAACTGAAGGGAAAAGCTAACTGCAGCTCAAGCATCCCTTCTGTGCAGCAGGCAGCCCCATCTTGCACAGCAGGGCAGCAGCCGGGGCAGCAGCGGGGGTGGCAGCCGGGGCAGCAGCCCCAGGTGATGCCAGCCAGGCTCCTGACCCTGCCAGGCTCCTGACCCTGCCAGGCTCCTGACCCTGCCAGGCTCCTGACCCTGCCAGGCTCCTGACCCTGCCAGGCTGTGCAGCAGGCTGAGCAGAGGCTGCTGTGCCAACAGAGAGGCTGCAGTGTCTCTGGAGAGCGAGCTGGAGACAAGTAAACATCCCTCAGGCCTGGAGCCCTCCCTCAAAGAGCTGCCCCTGAGGCCAGCTGTGGGCTGCAGGCTGTGTTGGGGAGCCCCTGTCACAGCCCCGGGCCAGGGAGGGGGCAGAGAGCTCACAGCATTACTCTCAGGTGGAAATGCTGCAGAGGAAAAGCCATCCACAGCTGTGCCCTGTGCAGGGTGAGCTCTGCCCTGTCCAGCACTGTGCCCTGTGCAGGGTGAGCTCTGCCCTGTCCAGCACTGTGCCCTGTGCAGGGTGAGCTCTGCCCTGTCCAGCACTGTGCCATGTGCAGGGCTGAGCTCTGCCCTGTCCAGCACTGGGCCCTGTGCAGGGCTGAGCTCTGCCCTGTCCAGCACTGGGCCCTGTGCAGGGCTGAGCTCTGCCTCCCCTCGACACTTGCATTTCTGCTCGGGCAAAGCTGCTCCCGGCCCCGGGAAGCTGCCCTGCACCCACCGGACCGAGCTGCTTTTGCTCTCCGGTTTTCCCGTGCCAGTGCGGTCGGAGCTCTCCCTGCCCCGCCAGGCTCCCAGCCCCGCCGGCTGCCGGCTGGCACCGAGAGACGGAGAGTGCCCGGCTCAGCGTCCCGAGCACCCTGCCTGGCACCAAAGCCGCACCCCAAAGGCTTCCTTCCTGCCGGGGGGTTCACTGGCACAGGCCGTGCCGATGCTCGCGGGGCCGTGCCGGGCACGCAGCGCAGCGCAGCGCCGGGAGCGGAAAGGGCCCCGGGGCCCGCGGCTCGGGGCAGAAACCGAGCAGCCCCAGGCGCCTCGGCCCCCCGGCAGCAGGCAGAGGATGCTCCCGCAGCGCCCCCGGGGCCGGCAGCCGCCCGGCAGGGCGAGGGAGCCAGCGGGCAGGGGCAGCCCGGGGAGGAAGGGGACGAGGAGACCTGCGGCGGCCTGGCTGCAGCCCACCCCCGGGACCCCGGCAGGCTGCACTGCCCCCCGGGGGGCCGCGGCGGGACGGCGCAGGGCGGAGGGAGGGAGGAAAGGAGCGAGGAGAGGAGCGAGGAGAGGAGCGAGGAGAGGAGCGAGGAGAGGAGCGAGGAGAGGAGCGAGGAGAGGAGCGAGGAGAGGAGCGAGGAGAGGAGCGAGGAGAGGAGCGAGGAGAGGAGCGAGGAGAGGAGCGAGGAGAGGAGCGAGGGCGGCTGGGCAGCGGCGGGGGGCAGCGGGCGGGGGGCAGCGGGCGGGGGGCAGCGGGCGGGGGGCAGCGGGCGGGGGGCAGCGGGCGGGGGGCAGCGAGCAGCGGGCGGGGGGCAGCGGGCGGGGGGGAGCGAGCGGGCAGCGGGCAGCGGGCGGGGGGCAGCGGGCGGGGGGCAGCGGGCGGGGGGGAGCGAGCGGGCAGCGGGCAGCGGGCGGGGGGCAGCGGGCGGGGGGCAGCGGGCGGGGGGCAGCGAGCAGCGGGCGGGGGGCAGCGGGCGGGGGGCAGCGGGCGGGGGGCAGCGGGCGGGGGGCAGCGGGCGGGGGGCAGCGGGCGGGGGGCAGCGGGCGGGGGGCAGCGGGCGGGGGGCAGCGAGCAGCGGGCGGGGGGCAGCGGGCGGGGGGCAGCGAGCAGCGGGCGGGGGGCAGCGGGCGGGGGGCAGCGAGCAGCGGGCGGGGGGCAGCGGGCGGGGGGCAGCGGGCGGGGGGCAGCGGGCGGGGGGCAGCGGGCGGGGGGCAGCGGGCAGCGGGCGGGGGGCAGCGGGCGGGGGGCAGCGGGCGGGGGGCAGCGGGCGGGGGGCAGCGGGCGGGGGGCGGCGGGCGGGGGGCGGCGGGCGGGGGGCGGGGGGCGGGGGGCAGCGGGCGGGGGGGCAGCGGGCGGGGGGCAGCGGGCGGGGGGCAGCGGGCGGGGGGCAGCGGGCGGGGGGCAGCGGGCGGGGGGCAGCGGGCGGGGGGCAGCGGCAGGCCGCGGGCGGCAGCCGGCACCAAGATGGCTGCGCGGGGCCGGAGCCCCACACGCGGCTGGCAGCTCCGGGCGCGGCCGCCGCCTCCCTCCCCGCCGTGCCTGTGCCCGCGGTGCCTGTGCCCGGCGCGGCGGCCGCGGGCGGGCGGGGAGCGGCGGCCGGATGCGGGCAGGGCAGGCGCAAGCGGTTCCTGTAGGTGAAAGGTCGGGGGGGCGCCGGGCCGGGCCGGGGGGCGGCGGCGCGGGGCGGCGGCGCGGGGCGGCGGCGCGGAGCGGGGCGGGCGGCGTGGCCGAGCCGCGGCCCGGGGCTGTCTCACCTGGCGGCCCCGCAGGCCTCTCCGCAGGGCGATTGGCGGCGGCGGCTCCGGCTGCCGGGGGTCAGAGTTCGCGACCCCGCCCCCTCGGCTGGCTCCGCTCGGCGCCGCCCCGGCCCCGGCCCCGCCCCCGGCCCTCCCCTCCGCGCCTGCGCATGCGCCCGGCCGCGATCCGGGGCGCCGCGAGCGGCTCCGCTGCCGCCGCTGCCGCCGCTGCCTCCACGCCCTTCCGGCGGCGCCGCGCGGGGCGAAGCTGCCTGCCCGGGCAGCGTGGCTCAGCCGCCGGAGCGCCGAGCGGCGCAGCAGGCAAGCGGAGCCCCCGGGTGCCCGCTGGGGCTGTCCGCGAGGGCAGCGGAGCGCAGCAGCCTGCAGCGGCACAGCTCAGAGCAGCTCGGCCGGCTCGGGGTCTCCCCGGGGCCGGCGTTGAGTCGCCCCGGGGCCGGCTCGGGGTCGCCCCTGGGCTTCTCCCGCTGCGGCAAACGCAGAGCTGAGGCTTGCAGGTCCGGCTGGAAACAGGCGAGGTGAGGCAGAGCTAACCCTTCCCCCCGGCTACCCCGGCAGTCACTGTGGCAGTGCTGCCAGCTCTGTCTCTTCGCTTGCCTGGCAGCAGCAAATTGGAGTCGTAGAAAGCATTGGGTTGGAAGAGATCCTTGAGGGTCGTCTCCAGCCCCCCTGCAATGGGCAGGGACGGCTCCAGCCAGAGCAGGCTGCTCAGAGCCACATCAAGTCTCCGGGGATGGAGCCTCAGCCACCTCCCTGGGCAGCCTGTGCCAGTGTCTCCCCAGCCTCCCTGTGCAGAGCTTCCTCCTGATGTCCAACCTCACTCTGCCCTCCTCCAGTTCCCAACCACTGCCCCTGGGCCTATCCCCACAGCCCCTTCTGAGCAGTCCCTCCCCAGCTGCCTGCAGCTCCCCTGCAGGTACTGAAATGCAGCTCTGAGGTCATAGTATCATAGTTTCATTCAGGGTTGGAAGGGACCACAAGGATCATCCAGTTCCAACCCCCCTGCCACGGGCAGGGACACCCCACACTAGATCAGCCTGGCCACAGCCTCATCCAGCCTGGGCTTAAACACCTCCAGGGCTGGGGCCTCAACCACCTCCCTGGACAACCCATTCCAGGGTCTCACCACTCTCATGGTGAAGAACTTCCTCCTCACATCCAGCCTGAATCTCCCCACCTCCAGCTCCATTCCATTCCCCCTAGTCCTATCACTACCTGAGATCCTGAGCAGTCCCTCCCCAGCCCTCCTGTAGCCCCCTTCAGATCCTGGAAGGCCACAATGAGGTCACCTGGGAGCCTTCTCTTCTCCAGGCTGAGCATCCCCAGCTCTCAGCCTGTCTCCATAGCAGAGGTTCTCCAGCTCCCTGATCATTGTGGTCCTCCTCAGGACCCACTCCATCTGCTCCAGGTCCTTCCTGTGGTGAGGACTCCAGACTTGGGCACAGTTCCCTGGTTCAATGTCAGTGCAGCTCTGAACAGGCTTGCCCTGCTGCAGCAAAAAAGAGGTGACTGGAGCCAGGCCAAGGGGGAAGGGTTTGGAGCTGAGGCAGAGCAGGGTCAGAGTGGAGCTGAGGCAGAAGTTGTTCAGCAGGAGGCTGCTGAGCCTCTGGCCCAGGCTGCCCAGGGAGGCTGTGGCTGCCTCCTGCCTGGGGGTGTTGAGGGCCAGGCTGGATGAGGCCCTGAGCAGCTGAGTGTAGCTGAGAGGTGTCCCTGGGCATGGAGGGGAGGCTGGAACTGGATGATCCAGAAGGGCCCTTCCAACCCAGCCCCTTGTGTGCTTCCCTGAACACACAGCAGGAATTGTGAAGCAAGTCTCCATGTCCAGGCTGATGCTGCACAGAACTCAGCAGAGGCCTGACCTGAAAAGCAGCAGGCAGGCAGATCCCATGGAGCATCAACCCCTCCAAGGATGACACCCAGACAGCCAGAGTGCAAAGGTAACTGCTGTGACTTTATTCATACAGACATGGTGCACAGCCACAGAGTATTCACACCAGCTCTGCAACCTTCCTCTGCAAGCCAAAGGATTTTATTCCCTGCACTCAGGGAGAGTTCAGGGCTGCTCCACACCAGTCTGTGGAGATGGTGAAACAGGGGACAGCAGTGGTGGCAATCCAAGGCATGGAATGTGGCTCCCCAGAGCTCTCTGTGGCTGAGGAGGTGATACCCACCACTGAGCAATCAAGTTTTCACACCCCCCACCCCCCCTGCTGGGTACAAGGTGTCCATGGCTGCTCCTCCATCCCCTTGTTTCAGTCCTTTGGGCACAAGGAGGAGTTGGGAGTTAGAGGAGAGACTTCATTAGAACTCAGGATTCGTCCCAGAGTGTTTAGCCAAGAGCAGAGATGCTGCCAGTCAGTGCTGGAGGTTGGCTTCTGCTGACCAGCCTCAGGTAGGCAGAGGCTCTGTAAGGAGGAGGTAGCCAGGTGTGCAAACCCCTGTGCTCTGCTTTAGTGTTCACTCAAACCAAGAAGTGCATCCTTTATTTCCATGAGTGGCTCAGGCTGGGAGGGAGCTCAGAGCTCAGCTCCAGCCTCCCCTCCATGCCCAGGGACACCTCTCAGCTACACTCAGCTGCTCAGGGCCTCATCCAGCCTGGCCCTCAACACCCCCAGGCAGGAGGCAGCCACAGCCTCCCTGGGCAGCCTGGGCCAGAGGCTCAGCAGCCTCCTGCTGAACAACTTCTGCCTCAGCTCCACTCTGACCCTGCTCTGCCTCAGCTCCAAACCCTTCTCCCTTGCCCCACTGCTGGACATTCCTTTCTTGCTAGGCACCCTCATTTGCTGGCAGTGAAGCACAAGGGGAGGTGAGCTGGAGAAAGAAGGTTTGAAGAGCAACCACCTGAAGGCAGCAGCAAAGTGCTTCTGTTGTGGCTCTTCCCACAGCACAAGGCCCTAGGGACAGCAGAAGGCAGCAGGGGAACCCCTGCCACGCTGAGGCAGCCTCCTTCAGACACCTCAGGCTGCAGTGAGTGCTCTCTGCTGGTGTTTCCAAGGCTCCCTCTGTGCTCTCTTGTCCTTTAAGGCTCCATTCCAGCCTCTGTCTGGCACAGAGTGTTCTTCTGTTGCTGACTGAGCAACTGCTTTCTGAAGCAGCCCTCAGCTTTCCGCAGCACACTTCAACCCATCTCCTCACCCTGCACCCTGCCTTCAGGGGTGGTTTGAAGCCACACCTGAGGCAGACCTTGGGCAGCTCCCTCAGAAGGGGCTTGGACTTTTAGTGCTGTGTTTTGCAGCAGGGAGCTTTGTATCAGCCCAGCAGCTGAAGAGGACTCAGCTTGCTCCTAGCCCTACTGCTGACTGCTTTGCTGCTGCCTGGCTTCCCATCCTGGAGCTGAGAGTTAGGAAGCTCTTCCCTTAGGTCCTGCCAGCTGGGAGAGCCAGGCCCCATCCCTGCCCCCTTGCCATCAGTTTTGTGTTGGGCACAGTTAAAAACCAAGGCAGAACTGCCCCTGAGGAGACTTGCTCACAGCTTCCCTGGCTTCAGCCAGCAGCTGCTTTTGGGGAGCACAGGAGGAGAGCATTCAGTTGCCAGGCTTGCATGAAGAGGATGAAGGCTTTGATCAGAGTCCCACAGCACTTCAAGCCCCAGGCCTGCAGCCTGCAGCCCCTGCTGCAGGAAGGAGCTCTGCTGAAGTGCTTCAGCTCACCAAAGTTGTTTGCCTGGTGGCAAGCAGCAGGCTTCTGAGCCTGCCCCTCACTCCACAGCAGCTGTGGAGCTTCTGCAGAGCCAGCCTAGCACCTGAGAGCTCAGCTGGAGGTCCTGGAGGGGGCAGGGGAGTTTTGGGTTGCATTTCTACTCCTGGCCTTTCTGTGGGGACTGCCAGCTGCTCTGCCACCTCTCCTCTCCTGCATGAGGCCACAGAATGGACTCAAACTGGCAGAAGTGAATGACTCTAAATTCTGTTAGCCCAAGGAGCTTGGCTCAGGAGTGCAGGGAAGTGTTTCAGACAGTGAAATGCAGTGGCTGCACCTCCCTCACACTGGACATGGAAAGGGCTTCCTGCAGGTGCTCTGCAGGGCTCTGGTTCCATTACAGTGGTCAGGCTTTGGGGTTTTGCAGTCCAATAGCACAAAAGCACCAAACCCTCAGCAAGTGCTCCCTGGTGAGGTGTGCTGGCAGCAGCAGAGCAGACCCAAACAGCTAAGCCTGCAATGTGCTTGGAGCTGGCAGTGCAAGCCAAGGGCAGCCTGCAGCTCAGTGCCAGCTGGCTGTGCCACTCCACTCCAGACAGAAGGGGTGGAAGCACAGTGGCTGAACACTGGGGAGGGGCTCAGAGAGACTGCCCCTGCTGGGGCTTTGTGCTGCTGCATGCTGGGCACAGAAGTGAAGTGAACCAAAGAACCTCCTGGGGCTTTTCCCTGCCCCTCAGAGGTGTGTGCTTGCCCTCTGCCTTCACAGTGTAACTCAGTGGCTGCTGCAGTGGAAGAGAAGGTTTACCCTGCAGTGGTTTGAGGAGAACTGCTTTGGCACTGGCAGTACTGGGAGAGCTCCAGGGCTGTAGCTCAACAACTGCAGAGCCTCTTGGAAGAGTTTTCCCTTTCCTCTCTTTCCTCCCCTCCCAGTAATTGATTTTCCTTTCCTCTCTCTTTAATAACTGCACTTTGCAGCTGCTGCTGTGAGCCAGAGCTTCTTGTGTAGCACAGGACCTCAACTGCCACCCAGGGAAGGAGCAGCAGGAGCATGCAGCCTCTCAGGGAGGAGTTTCCACAGCCAAAGAAGATCCAACCCCCTGCAGCTTCCTCTTTTGGTCTGCTCCTGCCAAGCTGCACAGGGGGCAGCAGCACCTCACAACCTGTGCAGCAGGCAGCTGCAGCAGATTCCTTGTGCCTTGTGTTAGCTAAAGCTTTGAAGGCTCTGGGGAGATGCTGAGTGGCCACCTGCTGTCCTTGGAGACACTTTGGAGCTGGCTGCAGACCTCCCAAATGAACTCTGAGCACTGCAGGAAACATTGGGGTTTAATAAATAACACATTGGGCACCAAGACAGAAACACACACAGGGCCTTAGAAAAATATCACCTTGCACTCAAACTGCAACAGCTTCCTCTGGGCAAATGTACAGCAGGGGCAGGGCAGGGCTCCTGGGACAGCTGCTCCTTGGACACTGCTCCCAGGCTGCTGGCACTGCTAGAGGATGGTGCCTTCCTGGAAAGCCTCTATCCACCTGGGGGAGAAGCAAACTCTGTTAGGTAAACCCAGAACCCACTCTGCTGGGAGGGGCTGCAGAGGGGCACCAGAGGTGGCAGCTCTCCTCCATCCCCACTTGGGGTGGTGCTGCAAGTGCCAGGCACCTCTCCAGGGAGTTCCAACACACAAAGCCTGACACAGGCACAGGTAGGTAGCAGAGTGGCTCAGGCTGGGAGGGAGCTCAGAGCTCATCCCCTCCAACCTCCCCTCCAGGCCCAGGGACACCTCTCAGCTACACTCAGCTGCTCAGGGCCTCATCCAGCCTGGCCCTCAACACCCCCAGGCAGGAGGCAGCCACAGCCTCCCTGGGCATCCAGCTCCTTCAAGGCCAGGCTGGATGAGGCTTTGAGCAGCCTGGGCTGGTGGGAGGGGTCCCTGCCCATGGCAGGGGGCTGGAACTGGATGAGCTTTGGGGTCCCTTCCCCCCTAAACCATTCTGTGGCTCTGTGAAGCTGAACACTCAGACTCCTGGAACCTTTCCCAGCAACAAAAGGAAGAGAAGTTGGTTGAGATGGTTTCTTACTTCTGAGCTGAGTGAGGATCATCTGCCTTGAAGATGTAAAATAAAGTGTTTTTGTGCAGTAGGTGGAACACTCTGGACTCTGAGTTCTCCTCCTTGACTTCACTGACTGTGAATCCAAGCAAGGGTTGGCTCTCTAGTGCTGCCACATCCTGTGTCAAAGGCAGGGAAGCAAACACAACAACATTGGAGCTTGCAGTCCACACTGAGGAATGCTTTTGGACTCTGCTCATGCACCACACCACTGCTGCACACTCAGCAGCCAGGAAGTTGTTGCAAACAGTCATGCACTGCAGGCGGCATGGATCAGGGGGCAGGGGGGAACAAAACCTCAGGCTTAGCACTGCTGTGCCCCTTTGTACATCCCTGATGGCATCTACCTGCACTTTCACTCTGCAGTCTCATCCCCCTGAGGACTTCTGGGCCCCTCAGCTCAAGACAGGGAACTGCTTGAGAGAGTCCATCCCAGGGCACAGAGCTGCTGCAGGCAGTGGAACATCTCCTGTGAGCACAGCTGAGGGAGCTGGGGCTGGGAGCAGAGGAGCCTGAGGGCTGCCCTCAGTGCTGGGGATGAAGATGTGCAGGGCTGGAGCCAGGCTCTGCTCAGGGATGGCCAAGCACAGCACCAGGGGCACTGGGGGCAAGCTGGAGCAGAGGAGGTGCCAGGGGAAGAGGAGGGAAACCTTTGTCCCTGTGAGGGTGCTGAGCCCTGGAGCAGGCTGCCCACAGAGGTTGTGGAGTCTGCTCTGGAGCCTTTCAAAAGCTGCCTGGATGTGTTCCTGCCCTGGGTGCCCTGCTCTGGCAGGGGGCTTGGACTCAGTGATCTCCAGAGGTCCCTTCCTGCCCCTCCCAGTCTCTGTGCTGCTTCTGTCAGAAGGTCAACTCCCACTTGGCAGCTGACCCAAGGTCCTTCTAGCCCAGAGCTCTCTCCCACAGCCTTAGTGGAGAGACCTCATGTCTGAAGGGGGCCATGGGCTGCCCTCAGCTGCACTGAGCATGCTGAAAGGCTGAGCTAATTCCTGCCTAATTCAGCAGAGCCACTCCTGTCTCACTCATCTAACTGTGTAGCTTGTTCCCAGCTCTGCCCCAGCACTACCCTGCCTGGGTGGTTCCTTACCTCACTGGCAGCATATGTGTACAGCACCTTGTTTTTGATCACAAACCAGAGGTGTTTCCATGGCTTCTTGTTGCCCTTAGACCTGTGCAGGTAGCCACTCATTGTGGAGTCCTCTGTATTGGCTGAAACCTGGAGAGAAGAAGGACCCAAAATCCAAGAGACAAAGCCAGAGCCCACAGCTGGCATCAGGCTGGGAGGAGCCTCCAAGGCCACCCTGCCCAGCCCCTGCAGTGAGCAGGGACTGCAGCAGAGCTAAACCCCAAGCCCTGTCCTGCCAGACTCAGCTTCTTGCCTGATCTCAGTTGAAAGTGGGGAACTGGCTCAGAGGGCTGAGAGGAAACCAGGTTTGGCTGCCACCACCTCTCTGGCCTGGAGGAGAGGTTTCTGCAGTCACAGAGCTGGGCCTTAGACTGGCTGCAGCAGGACAAGGGAGGCTGGACACAGAGGAGCACACACAGCCCTGCACCAGAAGGAAAGTCCCCTCCTCCCCTCCCCGAGGCCCCCAGTGCTGGCAGGCAGAGTTTAGCTCTGCCTCTCCTAGTCCCAAGGCAAGAGCTGGGCTGGGGGAAGTCTCCTCAGGGAGTGTTGGAGCAGAGCTGAAGGCAAGGCCCTGGGACACAGGGAAGGAGGCAGGAGCTGCAGCTCTGGCCACCTCCCTGAGGCACAGCCTCAGAGCTGCTCATGCAGCTGAGCTCAGGTCCCTGCCTGCAAGGCACTGAGGCCTGAGCTGCTGCTCCAGCTGAGCTTTGCCTTTTGGCTCCAGAGAAGGCAAGCCAGGGAATTCCAGGCTGGCCTTTGTGTTGTGAGCTTTGGTGCCACAACCCCAAGGGGCACCTGGACCAAAACTGACTTGGACCAAAACCTGCCTGCACCAAAACCTGCCTGCACCAAAACTTACTTCTTTAAGGGCTGCAGGGATCTTTTTCTGCTTCCTCCCAGAGGGGATACTGTGCAAGACTGTAGACAAGGCACTTGATGGAGATCTGTGGTTGACTGGGGATCCACTCTTGGGAGTGCACTGGTGATCTAAAATGCAGAGGGTGAATGTACTGCTTCCCTGGCACAGCCAGCCAGGCACAGGCAGTGAGGCTCTCCCTCCCTCCCTCCTGAATCCAGCTGGCATCCCCAGCCTGCTCACCAAGGCTCGACAGGCACTGCTGAATGAACAGCTCAGCATTAGCAGCAGCAGCTTGGCCTGGACTCCCCCAGATCACAACCACAAGAAACTGAGAACTAAATGCTTTGGTCTTGTGACTCCCCCAGCAGCCTGGGACAGTCCCTGACCACTCCTGCACCAAAGACATTCTTCCTCCTCTCCAACCCAACCCTCCCCTGGCACACTCCAGGCCATTGCCTCTCCTTCCATCATCTGAGGCTGGGGAGCAGAGCCCAACCCCCAGCTGGCTGCAGCCTCCTCTCAGGGAGCTGCAGAGAGCAAGGAGCTCTCCCTCAGCCTCCTCTGCTCCAGGCTCAACACCCCCAGGGCCCTCAGCTGCTCCTCCCCAGCCCTGCTCTCCAGGCCCTTCCCCAGCTCTGTTGCCCTTCTCTGGCCCTGCTCCAGCTCTCAAAGTCCTTCTGGCAGTGAGAGGCCCAAAACTGAGCCCAGTGCCCAAGGTTCAGCCTCAGCAGTGCCCACCCAGGGGCCCCATCCCTGCCCTGCTGCTGCTGCCCACACCACTGCTGCTCCAGGCCAGGCTGCTGCTGCCCTCCCTGCCCACCTGGGCACTGCTGGCTCCTGTTCCTAAGGTCCAGAAACACAAGGACAGTTTGTGAAGGTTTTCTTTACCTTGCTTCTGTAGCTGCCTGAAGCAATGGTCACAGACTCTTGCTGGCTGGTTTTTCATGTAGTCCAAGCCATGCTTGTTTGAGGAACAAGCCTGGCAGACAATCTGGAAGCAGACAAAGGTGTCAGTGGGCAGGAGGTGAGCCTGGCAATCACCAGAGGCTCCAAGACCTTCACTTCAGTGCTGTGAAGCCCCAAACAGAGCCTGCAGTAGGCAGATGAGGAACCTCTGAGTGCCACACACCAGGAAGCCAATGCACAGCAGGAGCAGCCCTGGGGCAGTCACAAGGTTGTAAAGGATCAGCCACAGCCAGGCAAGGCTCTGCTGGCAGCTTCTCCACTAGCCAGGGCCTCATCCTGCAGCCCCATTGAGTAAGCAAAGCAAAGGCCTCTCAGACCCACCCTGCAGAAGCGTGGAGGGTAACCCCAGGAGGTGCTGACTGACACCCACAAGCAGTGTTTCCCTTACCACAGCCAGGGAAGCTCTCTGCAGCTTCCAGCTCTCTGCAGCCTGCTCTCAGGGAGCTGCAGGGAGCTGGGGCTTGGGCTCTGCTCCCTAGTCTCAGGTGACAGAACAAGAGGAACTGGCCTGAGGCTGTGCCAGGGGAGGCTTAGGTTGGAGAGGAGGAAGAATGTCTTTGGTGCAGGAGTGGTCAGGGACTGGCTGAGGCTGCCCAGGGGGGTGGTGGAGTCCCCATGCCTGGGGGGGTTCAAGGAACCTTGGATGTGGTGCCTCAGGCCATGGTTTGGTGTCCATGGTGGGGCTGGGTTGCTGGTTGGGCTGGGTGATCCTGGAGGGCTCTTCCAACCCAGACAGCTCCATGACTCCAGGGCTCACTACACAGCTGCAGAAGCAGAGGGCAGCCAGGCATTGCTGCCCAAAGTGCCAAGCAGGAAGCATGCAGCAGGTTAGAGGCCAAACAGCAGCCTGGCATGGACTCCTGGACCTCTGGGCTGCAGGGGAATGCTGAGCAGAGCAGAGGATCCTTCTGGGGGAAGCAGTCTCACCCCTTAGTGGAGTGGGGAGAGGAAACTCAGCCCTGTCTGGTCCTGGAGCCCCCTCAGCAGGGCCTGGCCCTTCAGGAACCCAGACAACCAGAGTGGCCTTGCCCCACCAGCAACCCAACTGAACCATGGCCCCAAGTGAGTGCCACAGCCACCCTCCAGCACCCCAAGCCCACCCCTGCACCCCCCTGCTGGTCTGAACCCAGGTCACTGTGCATGGCAGTGGTGCTGCAGGGAGGCTCCACTTGGGACCCTGAAGGAGTGATGCCACAGGTAGCACAGCTGCCCAACCTTTCCACATGCCCTGCAGTGATGCCTTCTCCAGGTCAGGGTGAATTCACTGGTACAGATCATGCACATAGTGGCTCTGGTGTCAGGGATCCAGATGGGAGCCTTGGATCCCAGGGGACTGTCCTCTTCCTGCTTCTCTGGATCTGCCTGAGAGGAGAGGCAGAGCAGCACTGCATTAGTGGTGAGGAACTGGACCAACACTTCTGCTGATGAAAGGTGAACTGCCATGACACTGAAAGCCTGCCCTGGGAAGCTGCCAGCTCTTAGCTGCTGCCTGCTGCAGCATGCCAGAGCTGCCTTCAGCCAGATGAATCAGTTCAGGGCTGTGTGGCTTTCCCAGCCTGCTCACACCAAGGGCTGCTCCAATTCAAAGCCCTTCCACCTCACCTTGCTGCTCAGAGGACTGCTGAGGGAGCTGAGGAAGCTGCTTGGGGTTGCTTGGAAGGAGAGTTGCAAATGCCTGGAGCAGGCCATGCTGTGAAATACTCTGCTCCAGCCTCTGCTCATTGCTTGCCTCATTGCTCATCATGCAGTGCCTCAGTGCTCTGAACACTTGCAAAGGGATTTCCTGCCCCAAAAGGGAGCAGCCCAAGCAGCCAGGGGGCAAGGTACCTCTTCAAGGCTCCTGCTGGGGTTAAATGTGATCCTCTTCTTTGTATAGTCCTCAATTGACTTGGAGATGGCTTCTAACCACTCATCTCTCTCTGTGGCAGAGCTGTTGGAGGGGAAAGCAAACACAGTTTGTCCTTGCTAGCATCTAAAACTCAGCAGCAGGCACTGGTGACCCTCCCTCAGCTTTCTTACATGCTGCCCCAACTCTCCTGCAGCCTCAGGTTCCCAGGCAGCCTCCAGTCCCTGTGGTTCTGACTCTCTGGACAGTGTCAGCTCCTTGTCTTGATGAATACTGGACTAAGGTTGCTCTCTGTTGCTGCAGTGTGGATTCCCTCCCTCCCTTTCCTCCTTCCAAAATGCCCTGGCACTGGTTCAGGGCTCCCCCCCCTCTCCCAGGAGCCTTGAGCAGCTTGGGTGACCCAGGGGCTCCCAGAGCAAGGGGATGAAGGATGAAGCCCTCTCTCCTGAGGGGGGCTCAGTCCCTTTTGCCCTCCTTCCTTCCAAGGGTGCAGGCTGTTACAGCCCAGACTGTGAACCACGAGGGAAAAACCAGCCCCAGCCCCAGCCCTGTGCTCCTGAAGGCTTCCTCCTGGCCACAAAGCTGATCCCAGGGCTGGAGCAGCTCTGCCCTGAGCACAGGCTGAGGGAGCTGGGGCTGTGCAGCCTGGAGAAGGCTCCAGGGCACCTCTCCCAGCTGAGCTCTGCTTAGCTCAGGGGAGGTGATGCAGCTCTCTGCTGGCCTCTGCCCACACCAGGCTGGCCTGGGCTGCTGTTTCCAGGCCCAGAGCTTCACTCCTGGGGGTGCTGGCCTGTGCAGATGTGCTGATTTGTTTCCCTGGTTAGGAGCTGCCCAGTACACTGCACTGCACCCTGTGCAACAGTGCTGCCTCCAGAGAGCCTGGGGAGGAGCAAGGCCTCAGCCCAGGCTGGAGAAAGCAGTCAGTGAGCCTCAGCCTGAGGTGGCCAACAGCCCCTGCTCTGCACTGCCCTTCTGAGCTTGCTTGCATTTCCTCCCAGCCTCCCTCCTCCCCTGCCTGTCCCTGCCCCAGGGTCACTCCAGAATCTCTCCCCTGGGCTGCACACACCACCCCAGGCAGGACACTGGAACATAAAGCCAGAGAAGTGAGATTTGTCTTCAGCTGAACACTTTTGGAGCTGAAATGGTTACCATCTGTGTCCTGGTTTCAGCTGAGGCAGAGCTGATTTGCTTCCCAGCAGCTGGCACAGTGCTGTGCTCTGGGTTAGGCTGAGGAGAAAGCAGCTAACAGGCTGAAGGTTTGGCTGCTGCCTAAGCTTCTCACACTCCCAGCAGGGACACCTCTCAGCCAGGCTCAGCTGCTCAGGGCCTCATCCAGCCTGGCCCTCAACACCCCCAGGCAGGAGGCAGCCACAGCCTCCCTGGGCAGCCTGGGCCAGAAGCTCAGCAGCCTCCTGCTGAACAACTTCTGCCTCAGCTCCACTCTGACCCTGCTCTGCCTCAGCTCCAAACCATTCCCCCTGGGCCTGGCTCCAGACCCCCTCAGCAAAAGTCTCTCTGCAGCCTTCCTGCAGGTCCTGGAACTGCTTCCCAGGGCTCCCCCCCTGAGCTCTGTGATGCCTTCATTTCCTCAGTGCAAAAGAACCTTAAGGCAGACTGAAATCTGTTGGAAAACCCCAGAGGCAGAGAGCCCAACCCAAAGAGCCCTCCCAAGCCTGCTGCTCCCAGCAGCTGCTGCTCAGACAATGGAGCTGCTTCCCTTGGCCACCCTCAGAAGGTCAACCTCAGCATGGCCCTCGGGCAGGGCTGCTGCTGCCTCTCTGCAGACATCCTCCTGTGGGCATTGACTGCCCAGGTCACAGCAGAGCAGCAGCCTGCCCCTGCTCAGCCTGATGCACAGAGGAGGAGGGATGTCTGTCCCCAGGGGCATCAGCACTGTCACCCCTGCCAGCACACAGAGCTGCAGCTCAGACCCACAGCAGCCAGGGCTTGGCCAGAGGCACCCTGCTGGGCACAGGCCAGGGCTGCCCTGGGTCTGTGCCCCTCCATCCTCTGCCTGCCTCGTGGGGACCTTTGGTTTCCTCCTCTCAAGGACAAGCTCCACTTCAGGAGCTGCTGCCCCTGCCAGAACTTCAGGCTCCCTGGGCCCACACAATCAAAGGATGACTTCAGTTGGAAGGGACCTTCAAGCTCATCCAGTTCCAGCCCCCTGCCACAGGCAGGGACACCTCCCACCCCTCAGCCTGCTCAAGGCCTCATCCAGCCTGGTCCTGAACACTTCCAGGGGTGAGGAATCCACAGCTTCTCTGGGCAACCTGTTCCAGTGTCTCCCCACCCCCAGAGGACTTCCTCCTAAGGTCTGACCCTGCTCTGCTTTGAGCCCACTGCCCCTCTCCCCTCACCAGAGGGGGTCCAGTTCTTGGCCCAACCACACTGCTGGGTTAGGTGGAAGACCAGGATGACTTCTTCCAATCCCTGTTACCAGGAATAACCAGAAACTCAAAGCCAAGGCCTGTAGGATCAGCCAGCCCAGCAGCACCACAACAGCTCCTTGGCATGCCTCCTGTCCTGCCCTGGCACCAGCAGAGCAGGTCAGGGGCCCTGGAAGAACCAAGACTGAAAAGCAAAGCCTAGAGCCCATGGCCTGGAAATGGTTTGGCTCTTGTTCCTCCCAAGGGCAGGCAGCAAGAGTTGAACTGCAGGTCTGTGAGCTGCAGGCAGGCTGAAAAGCAGGAGCCAGGCAGGAGGCTTCCTCCATTCTGATTAACAGTTAGCTGTCGTGGGGGCAGCTGCAGCCCTAAGCCCACACTGCTCAGCCACCAGCCACAGAGGCTCTGTGCTCCTGTCCAGCCCTCCACAAGGAGCTGCTGCATCCCTAGGGGTCAGGCTGAACCCTGCTGGGGCTACAAATTCCTGTGGTGCCTGTGGCATGAGTTCTGTGTCCAGGCCTCCTTCCTGCTGCTGCCCTTGAACACAAACCTCAGTTCTCCAAATCAGATTCTGCCTGTGCACAGAACCTGAGAGGAGCAAACCTCCCTTCTGCCCTCCTGCCAGAAAGCCACCCTCCATTCCCCTGCTCTGCAGTGGCTTCAGCTCTGCATGACAAGTGTCCCTGCTCCCTGCCTTGGACCAGGGCACCTCCACAGGTCCCTTCCAGCCCAGCCTGTGACTCCAGGGGTGCAAGAAGCCATCAGAAGCTGACAAGGGCTGCTGGGACTGCAGAGTTTTCAGCTGCTTTGACTTTGGCACTGTCTGCATTTGGAATTGCTGGGAGCTCATCTGTGAGCCTTACCTTGCAGAAAGGATGAAGGACCTCTCCACACTCTCAATGTTCAGCTCATTCTGGTATGCTTCCTGGGTTGGCTTTTTAACCTTCAGTCAAGAGAGAAGACTTGATGGTGAAGCTGAAGGGGTCCTTTCATGGCTGCTTCAGTTGCACTCACTGCCAAGTCCCTCACAGAAGGAACACTCTGGAGATGATGGCACAGCAGAGCCCAGCTACACTGAGACCACGTGCTCCCCCCTCCATTCCACTGTGGCCCCACACAAACACTGCAGAGGATGAAGCCCAAGAGCTGGCAGACACCTTCCTGCTGTGCTTCCACCTGCCCAGTCCTGCTGGCCTCCAAGCACCTCCTGCAGCTGGGCAGCACAGGCACTGCTCTTGCTGCAGGGCCCACCATGGTCTGCCCCAGACCCCAGCGGGCTGGGCCCACCCTGCTCATCACCCTGAGCCCCCCAGGGTCAAAGGTAAGGAGCTTTAGAGCCTGCACAGCACATCTGCTGGCAGAAGAGATGATGCAGCTCTGCCTGAGGAGCGTGGACTGAGCATCAGATCTGCACTTGATGCTTCCCCCTGACAGGGGCACGCTGCTTGACTGCTGAGGCAAGGGGCAGCTGTTCCCAGCAGCTGCCAGGGCAATGCATGGCATCCCTCAGCACTGCCCAGAGGGGCTCAGGGCTTGGCTTTGATGCTTCTCACAAGGGCTCAGAAAC
The DNA here is from genome assembly GCF_026170545.1 of Melanerpes formicivorus. Classification (NCBI taxonomy): domain Eukaryota; kingdom Metazoa; phylum Chordata; class Aves; order Piciformes; family Picidae; genus Melanerpes; species Melanerpes formicivorus. The sequence goes on from NW_027142360.1 coordinate 27,799,030, forward strand.
CAAAGCCTCACAGCTAGCCCCCTGTCAAGCACAGAGAGATGCTCCACCAGCAGCTTCTCAGGCAGAGATGCCTGCAGGTAGTAAAAGCAGGCACAAGGCAGAAGTGAGGCAGCCTGCATAACATGGAGCACAGCCCCCAGGCCAGCAGAGCACTGCAGGGTGATCAATGCTGGGGGAAAGGAAGGTGAGGTTCAGAGTGCTGTGGGTCAGAAAGCACCTTCAAGGTCATCCAGTCCCAGCCCCCTGCCATGGGCAGGGACAACTCCCACCAGCCCAGGCTGCCCAAGGCCCCATCCAGCCTGGCCTGCAACACCTCCAGGGAGGAGGCATCAGGGAGATGATCCTTTGGCAAAGGCTTTTGTGAGGAAAAGGCAGGAAGCCATCCCAGAGGCTGCATGGTGCAAGAAACAGTAAGGCTGGAGGATTTCTGTGGAACAGAAGCAGCTTTCCAACAGCACTCAAAGGTTGTGTGTGCAAACCTTGGAGGCTTGAGTTGAAACAGGTCTGGAGAAAGACTCATTTAAAGCAGTGCCTCACCTTCATGCCAGCTAGGGACAGCATGTTGTTGAGTTTATACATCCCAGACTGCACTGGAGTGGTGTAGAGCAGGGCATCATTGAACTGCAACAGAGCAGAAATGCTGTTCAGAAAACAGGGAGGAAATGCTGCTTGTAGTGAGCAAAGGCTGCTCAGAGAGCACAGCAGAAATGCTGTTGTTAATGACCAAAGGCTGCTCAGAGCAGAGCAGAACTGCTGCTTGTGATGGCCAAAGGCTGCTCAGAGCAGAGCAGAAATGCTGCTTGTGATGACCAAAGGCTGCTCAGAGCAGAGCAGAACTGCTGCTTGTAGTGACCAAAGGCTGCTCAGAGAGCAGAGCAGAACTGCTGTTAATGACCAAAGGCTGCTCAGAGCAGAGCAGAACTGCTGCTTGTAGTGACCAAAGGCTGCTCAGAGCAGAGCAGAACTGCTGCTGTTAATGACCAAAGGCTGCTCAGAGCAGAGCAGAACTGCTGCTTGTAGTGACCAAAGGCTGCTCAGAGCAGAGCAGAACTGCTGCTGTTAATGACCAAAGGCTGCTCAGAGCAGAGCAGAACTGCTGCTTGTAGTGACCAAAGGCTGCTCAGAGCAGAGCAGAACTGCTGCTTGTAGTGACCAAAGGCTGCTCAGAGCAGAGCAGAACTGCTGCTTGTAGTGACCAAAGGCTGCTCAGAGCAGAGCAGAACTGCTGCTTGTGATGGCCAAAGGCTGCTCAGAGCAGAGCAGAAATGCTGCTTGTGATGACCAAAGGCTGCTCAGAGCAGAGCAGAACTGCTGCTTGTAGTGACCAAAGGCTGCTCAGAGCAGAGCAGAACTGCTGCTGTTAATGACCAAAGGCTGCTCAGAGAGCACAGCAGAAATGCTGTTGTTAATGACCAGAGACTGCTCAGAGCAGAGCAGAACTGCTGCTTGTAGTGACCAAAGGCTGCTCAGAGCAGAGCAGAACTGCTGCTGTTAATGACCAGAGGCTGCCCAGAGAGATCATTTCAGGTGCACTTCACTGGCAGCACAGAGCTCCTGCAGCACTGAGCTCAACTGTCCAGAAAGGCTTCTCCTACTTCCCATGACTGCCCCCAGGAGCCCTTCATGCCTGACTCAGCTAACAATAGGTGTCTATTTATAGCCCCCTGCTGTAAACAGGCATCTGGCACAGGAGCAGACAGGGCATGGATGGCAGGGAGCAGCCTGTCAGAGGGGGCAGAAATGTTTCTCCTCTCCAGAGCTATGCTGTATAAGAACTGCTTGCAGTGCACATTGGATTTAACCTCTGGAACAAGGCAAAGCACTTCCAGAACCTTGGAGCCTGGCAGGCTGAAGGTTTAGCAGTTCAAGCCTGTGAGGAGCATTTCCCCCTGTCAGTGATACCAGCTTCAATGTGCAGCTGCTCTTCAGCTCCCATCCTGCCAGACTTGGCTTCATGCAGCCCATGGCTGAGGTCTGACTCTGTCAGCCCAAGGCAGCAGCAGAGTTGTGAGAGGACTAACTGATAGCATTTGCAGTGGTCCCTGTGCTTTATCTGCTACAAAGCCCTCTCCAGAGGCCAAGGCAGGCCCTTGCAAGCTTAGAATCCATCCTGCAGTGCTGCCCAGGGAAAGAGTTCTTTGCACTCCAGCAGCCACAGGACAGACTTCAGCCAGGGCTGTGGACCAGTACAGGCACAAATCACCCACAGCAGCAGTGGCTTCCCTGAGCCCCTGTCCTGAGTGAAAGGTTCAAGTGGGGACAGACACTTCAGAGGGGCACTGAAGTTCCACACCAAAACACAGCAGAGAACTTGCAGCCCAGTGCTCTGCTCAGGGTGTGGATGGGCTGGAGTGCAGGGGCAGGAGGGGGCAGGAGGGAAGGGGGCAGCAGCAGTGGCAGAGCTGTAAGGCCAACCCCAGGCCCAGCAAGGCTAAAGGGGCTGGAGTCATGGCTTTAGCTTCCCCACTGGCACAGATGAGGCCCTCTGGCCAAAGCAGTCCAGGTTTAGAGGAGCCCTGCTCCAGACCCAGGCCGGAGTGGGCCGTGGGGCTCTGCTCAGGTCAAAATGCAGCAGGTGGTGTCTGACTCAGAGCTCAGCAAGCACAACAGCAGCAGGTGAGCATGTTGGCCACTGCCTGAAGTTCCTAGCTGCTTGTGTGGGCAGGGCAGTGCTTCAGGCACTGGCAGTTGCAGGGGCAGGAACTCACAAGACACAGAGCAGCTCACCAGGAAAAACATCCGAGGCTGCATCACCTTCCGGGACAGCTTCATCAGGGTTCCCTCTTTCAGGAACACCTAGAAACCAAAAGAGACAACTCAGCCTCTGCAGGGCACACCACACACAGGAGCTCACCTTTCCATCATCATCATCATCACATTTGAGTCATTACTATTAATACTACTAGGTTGAAAGAAGTTCTCCTTCCCCTCTGCTCTGCCCTGCTGAGGCCACCTCTGCAATACTGTGTCCAGTTCTGGGCCCTTAAGCTCAAGAAGGACTTCAGGGAACTGCTTGAGAGAGTCCATCCCAGGGCACAGAGCTGCTGCAGGCAGTGGAACATCTCCTGTGAGCACAGCTGAGGGAGCTGCGAGCAGAGGAGCCTGAGGGCTGCCCTCAGTGCTGGGGATGAAGATGTGCAGGGCTGGAGCCAGGCTCTGCTCAGGGATGGCCAAGCACAGCACAAGGGGCACTGGGGGCAAGCTGGAGCAGAGGAGGTGCCAGGGGAAGAGGAGGGAAACCTTTGTCCCTGTGAGGGTGCTGAGCCCTGGAGCAGGCTGCCCAGAGAGGTTGTGGAGTCTCCTCTGGAGCCTTCCCAGCCCCTCCTGGCTGTGCTCTGGGTGCCCTGCTCTGGGTGCCCTGCTCTGGCAGGGGGCTTGGACTCAGCGATCTCCGGAGGTCCCTTCCAGCCCCAAGCATTCTGTGAGTCTACACTTGGGGTGCTGCAGAAGATTTGGGGCTCAGGTTCCCTTTCTGAGAGAGGGTGAAGGGTTATGTGCATCCTGAGCTCCCCCAGGAGTGCTTTGAAGCCATGCCAAACACAAGGTGCAGCCTGAGGAGCAGCCCCTGCCTGCAGGGCTCACATTCCAACCCTTGCAACTCCTCCTCACAGAAATGTCACAAACCCCAGGTGCAGGAGGAAGCAGCATTCATCTGGCCACCAGAACCAGATCACTAAGGCCTGGATCATTCTTCCTGGAGCATGCCAGCTTCAGCACTTAGCCTGCACAGCAGCTGCCCCTCTCCTGCAGGCTGCTGCAGGGCACCCACAGCACCTACCCTTCCCGGCTGCACGATCTCGTGGTGCCCGCTCAGACTGTACTGAATCTGCATCAGCTTCTGGAAGTTGTCCTGCAGGCAGCAAACAGGAGGGGAGTCAGGAGCTGGCTGCCCTTGCAGCCAGGAGGGGAAGCTTCACCCACCCAGCCTCCCAAGGCAGAATACTCACTCCCTGCTTCATGATGTCGTTGGCATGGTTTGCCACCTCGATGACAACTGCCAGGGCATCTGGAGGAGGGAGCAGAGATGCTCTGGTTACACACATGGGCACTGCTGGGGTGGAAAGCACTGGCAGGACACTGCCCTTCCACATCCTGCCAAGATGCAAGGACCTGATGGTGCACCCAGGAGCACTGCCATAGAGCCCTTGGGTCATGGTTTAAGGAGTGTGCCCTGCAGAGTCACTCCTCCAGCCAACAGGGACAAGGGCTTTGAGCTGGGAGAGGGCAGACTGAGACTGGAGATGGAGAAATTGCTGACAGTGAGGGTGGGGAGGCACTGGCACAGGTCACCCGTGGAGGCTGTGGATGTCCCCTCCCTGGAGGTGTTCAGGGCCAGGCTGGATGAGGCCCTGAGCAGCCTGGGCTGGTGGGAGGGGTCCCTGCCCATGGCAGGGGGCTGGAGCTGGCTGAGCTTTGGGGTCCCCTCCAGCCCAACCCATTCTGTGCTTCTGTTTGTGACAGGCAAGAATCAGTTCCAGTCTCTCACACACAGAGCTGATGCCAACAGCTCTGCTGACAGCAGGGCAGCTAACAGCACTGACCTGATGGAGGTCATTGCCATTCTGAGCAGTGGCTGAGCACCCTGCATGCATTTGCCACTGAGAGACCTGAGGGTGTGCAGAGACATTTACCTTGAGTATCTCTGTAGTCTGCAGAGTCTTCTAGAAGGTTCTTTAAGTAATCTGTGCAAAGAAAAAGAAATGCAAAGAGCTAATCTGCAGGGGCTAAGGAACAAGTCATCCAAGATCTGCTGATGGTTATACCAAGGAGACCTCATGGTGGCCTTCCAGGGTCTGCAGGGGGCTCCAGGAAAGCTGGGGAGGGACTTTGGAGGGTGTCAGGGAGGGATAGGGCTGGGGGGGATGAAGTACAACTAGAAGTGGGGAGATTGAGATTGGCTGTGAGGAAGAAGTTGTTGCCCAGGAGGGTGGTGAGAGCCTGGCACAGGCTGCCCAGGGAGGTGGTGGAAGCCTCCTGCCTGGAGGTGTTTGCAGCCAGGCTGGAGGTGGCTGTGAGCAACCTGCTGTGGTGTGAGGTGTCCCTGCCCATGGCAGGGGGTTGGAGCTGGCTGAGCCTTGAGGTCCCTTCTAGCCCTGACAGTTCTGTGAATGCTCACCAACAAGAACAGCAAAGAGCCAAGCAGCAAACAGCAAAGAGCCAAGCAGCAGCAAAGAGCCAAGCAGCCTCCATGCTCAAATTGCCATTTCTGGATTTCAATCCTGAGTTGAGTTCCTCAGCCAGGAGATGGCAGCCTCAACCCATGCAAGGTTTTAAGTCTCTCTTACTTAGATAAAATTAACTCCAAATGTATGAGCAGACAAGAAAAGATCTTCCCTGCCTGGGTGTCTTGCTCCCCAACATGCACTGCCAATGTTCATTGACAAAGTGCAGCTGGGTCAGGCCAGCCCCAGGCACCAGTCCAGGCTGGGTGCAGAGTGGGTTGAGAGCAGCCCTGGAGAAAGAGCCTTAGGGGTGCTGGGTGCTGAGCAGCTCCCCAGGAGCCAGCAGTGCCTCCTGCAGCCCTCAGGCAGCTGTGTGCTGGGCTGCAGCCAGAGCAGGGTGGGCAGCAGGGCAGCAGAGGGGATCCTGCCCCTGGGCTCTGCTCAGACCTCACCTCCAGCCCTGCCTCCAGCTCTAGGGTCCCCAGCAGAAGGACACAGAGCTGCTGGGGAGAGTCCAGAGGAGGCCACAGAGATGCTCCAAGGGCTGGAGCAGCTCTGCTGTGGGCATGGTGAGGAGGCTGGAGGGGATGAGCTCTGAGCTCCCTTCTAACCTGAGCCATTCAGTGATTCTATATCCTCAGTGAAAAGTCACAGCCAGAGCTTTGGGGTGCTTAACACTGACAGCAACCAAAGAGCAAGTTCCAAGGAAGCACCCAGCTCAGTGCCAGCAGGGCTGCTGCACTCCTCAGCATGGAGGCACTGGATGCAGGCAGAGCTGCTGGAGCCCAGCAGCTGTGACCCAGCAGCCTCTCAGCTTCAGCTTCTCAGTTACAGAAGTGGGAGTGAAGGAATTCAACTTGCCCTACCCAAACTCATCCTTTTGCTCCAGAAGGCTCAGGAGCCAACTGCTGCTGCCTTCAGAAGATGTCTTGCTTCAGGCCTGCCCCTCAGAGCCTGCCCCTCAGAGCCTGCTCCCTGCACTGTAATCTTTTCCTTATGCACACACAAACAGGGAATTGTGAAACACTGCTCTGCAGTGAAAACTCTTCCACAAGGAGTGAGAGATCCTGGCACAGCCAAGGAGAGCCTGGAGAACACCAGGAGGACATGGGGAGAAAGAGCTGGCACTGGAATGTTGGGGGTTTTGGCAAGGACCCAAGGGAGGCTCCAAGGGCAGGTTGGAGGCAGAGGAACTGGCTGGGGGCTCCTGCAGGGAGTGCTGGGAGGTCTGGCTGGGCCACAGCAACACCCACAGCTTTCTGCTCTCCTCAGAGGGCTCTCAGATCCTCACCAGGCAATGTGTGACCTGGAGAGAGGAGTCTGACCTGGCACAAAACCTCCCCAGCTACACTCCAGCAGTGCTGCACTCTGCATGGCCCTTGAGCCCTTGTGCTGCAGCAGCCCCCAGGAGTTCCACTGCAGAGCTCAGGTGGACACAGGCCTCTGAACCCAGAGACAGCCTGGGGCACTGCTGCTTGTGCTGGCAAGAAGCTGCTGGGAGAGGAAGAGCTGAACAGATCCACAGCTTCCCCAGGAGGGTGGGGAGAGCCTGGCACAGGCTGCCCAGGGAGGTGGTGGAGTGCCCAGCCCTAGAGGTGCTTCAAAGCTGTGGTGCTGAGGGCTGTGGCTTGGTGTCAGTGGCTCAGCAGCAGGGGTGACTGTGAGCCCTGGGTGAGTGGCTGGACCTGATGATCTCCAAGGTCTCTTCCAGCCTCAGCAGCTCTGTGAACTCCTTCTGCCCTGCAAAGCAGCACCAAGCTCAATGGCTTAGTTTTGCTCTCTCCCAGCCTCTCCTCCCTGTGCCCCAGTTAAGGACAGCAAGACTCTCTGGTGAGCACCAGAGGAGAGAGGCTGATGCTGTGACACTGAGGAGCCTCTTCCCACTGTACAGCCTCACCATCTGCTCAAGTGAGCCTCTGCCCATCCCCCTGTGAAGCCAGAGGTCTCTAATTAGCTTCCCCCCAAAGCCTTGGCTGGAGCCCCCAGGCAGCATGTGCAGAAGTGGCAGCTCCCTTGCTGGCCTGGGCAAGCTGTGCAATTCAACAGCAGCACAGCTCAGCTGGGCCCCTCCTTGCCTGGCTCCTGAGCCCCCCTGCTCCTGCCTGTGTCAGCAGCCCCACTGCAGAGCACAGCAGGGACCTGCTGAGGTGGCCCTGGCCCAGCCGGCTGCCGGCACAAGGCTGTCCCCTGCCACACCACAGCTCAGCAGAACAATCCCTGCCAGCTCAGGCCTTGCAGCTTGGTGTCCTGCACTCTTGCTGCCCCCCTGCTCCTCTCCCACCCACAGACCCCCCTGTCTTCAGCCTCCCCCCATCCCCCCAGCCCAGCCCACTGCCCGTGTGGGGCAAGTCCTGCAGCAGCTGTGCCGCACACGTGGAGGGAGAGGCTGCTCAGTGCCACACTGGCTGCTGGAAGGGGGCAGAGCAGCTGGGTCAGCCACAGGGAGGTGGGAGCCTGGGGGTGCCAAGGCCAAGAGGAGTGCCAGCCAGGCTGGGAAGGGGGCTGATGCAAAGCAACCCTCCCCAGCCCCAGCACGCCTCGGTCCTTGGCCTCACCTCTGCGTTGCTCACACACAGAACACAGAATGCTCTTCCCAGATCAGCAGCCAGCACTGCAGCCCCACTGCTGCCCCCAGCAGCGGCAGAGGTGTGACCACAGCCTGGGGACAGCCACAGCAGCCTCCTCCTCCTCCACCACAGGGTGAGGTCTTTGCTCAGGCCTCAAGGAGCCTGTTCCAGCCACGGTGGCAGTTCAGGAGCACAAGGAATCAGTGCCATCCCCTCCTGCCCCTTCTCCCTTCCCTATGCACACAGCCCCTGGCATTTACTTCATCCTCATCAACCCTTTTAATTAGCCCCTTTGAACTGCCCCTCCCCCCAGCTCTGCTGACCCTGCCCTGCCAAGCCCTACAGCAGCCTCAGGCCAGTTCCTCCTCAGCAGCAAGCAGCTGCCCAAGTGCCATTTTCTGGGTGGATTTTACCAGGTGAGAGTCACTGAGATCTTCTGCTAGGAAGCAGTCCCTTCAGGAAGGGTTGCCCCCCTCCTCTCCACCCCAGTTACCCTAATGAGCTCATTAACATGCAAACATCAATGCTAATCACCGAGTAGCTGCCCGGAGCCTGCCTCCCCCAGCAGCCAGCAGCGTGAGGACTTGCTGGGGAGATGCCAAGGAGCTGCCTCAGAGGCAAACAAAAAAGGTCAGCCAGCATTTCAGTTTGCAGCTTCTCCATAAACAGAGGCTATTTTTAAGTGGCTCATCGAGGAGCAGTGGCTCTCAAGAACAATGCCTCAAGCACTTCCAAAGCCTTACAGGAGCCTCCCCCCTCCCACACCAAGCACATCTCCAAAGGCTGCACAGGAGGCCTCCATCGGTGCCCTCCCTCGGCGGAAGGGAAGGCAAGGGACGGTGCAGAGGACTTGCAGAAGGTCACCCAAGCAGCCCAGCGCCAGGGGCCAGAGATCTCCCACTGCCAAGGCAGCTCTTCACCCTGCAGGGCCCCTGGAAGGAGCCTGCAGCACTCATGAGAAGCTGGCACTGAAGGCAGGTGCTCTGTGGTTTGCCTTTACCAGAGAATGGATCCTCCAGACAAAGCCCTTGGGTGGGGGAGAGGTGGAGAAGCTGCTTGCAGAAGCTCCCAGCTGAGCAGACAGCTTTCACTTCCTTCCCCTAGCTCCAATCTCCCATCCTACCTTTTTCCTTGTTAAAAACAATGCCAACCCCCCACCCAGAGTAACAAAGCCCCTGACAAAACACCCCCCAAAAGCAGCAGCCCCAAAGCAGAGCAGGAGCACCCCAAGCCCCCGAGGGAGTGATTGGCTTCTACTGCCACAGACAAAAAGCAGCACAGCTTGCATGGCCTCCAAGCAGTGCTGCATGGCTCTGGGGAGAGCTTCTCCTGCTCTTGCAGTACCTGAAGATAGCCTCCAAGAAAGCCAGGAAGGGACTCTGGATAAGGGCTGGGAGTGACAGGATGCAGGGCAGTGGATTGAAGCTTGAGGAGGGCAGACTGAGACTGGAGATGAGGAAGAGATTCCTTGCAGTGAGGCTGGGGAGAGCCTGGCACAGGCTGCCCAGGGAGGCTGTGGCTGCCTCCTCCCTGGAGGTGTTCAGGGCCAGGCTGGGTGAGGCCCTGAGCAGCCTGGGCTGGTAGGAGGGGTCCCTGCTCATGGCAGGGGGCTGGAGCTGGATGATTTTTAAGGTCCCTTCCAACCCAACCCCTGCTGTCAATCTAGGACTCTACCATCAGAGACCACCCCACAGCGTTTGGAACGGGAGCACCTTGGCTGTGCCTCTCCCTGCAGGGGGAGCAGAGCAGGCAGCTAAACCCAAGCCTTGCTCTGCAGCAGGCCTGCAGGAGATAGCTTGGTGGTCATGGCAGTGGGGCTGGGCTGGGACTTGATGATCTCAGAGGTCTTTTCCAACCTCAATGATTCTCTGTCTGAAGACTTCACAGCTGGGCAGAGCAGCCTGGGAAGAGGTTTCCTGGGGTGTGAGGCCTGGGCTCTGGAGCCTGCAGGGGAGGTTGACTGTACCTGTCAGCAGCAGCCTGTACTGAGGGATCCTCTGAACTGGCTTCAGCAGGTAGTGCTTGAGGGCCAGGCTAGCACAGCGGGGGCTCATCTGAAAGAAACACCCAAGCTCAGCAGGGACCTGTGGCAGCCAGGGCCTCCAGCAAAAGCCAAGGCAGTGCCAGAGAGCTGCTGACCTCTCTTCAGCAGCTGCTGCTGCCTGAGCCTCAACCAAGCACCCCCCGGTGGGAAGTGAATGCAGCTGAAAGCCTGCAGCAAGCACTCACAGGCCATGGATGCCAGAGATGCTTTTGCTTATGAAGAAGGGAGGTGAAGCTTCTCAGGAAGGAAAGGGCAGTGGTGAGGGCAAGATGCTCCTCTGCAGGCCCTCTTGGTGTCCATTAGGCAGCAGTGCTCAGGGCAGGTTTGATTAATCCACACCTCTCAGTCAGCACAGAAGAGCCATGCTCAGAAGGGTCAGTTATCTTGAGCTGGCACCTAATGTGCTCCTGAAACACAAAGGCCTCAAAATGGCCTTTCTGACTCTGCCTCAAGCTCTGTCTCTGCCCACTGGCTGCAGCCCTTCCACGCACTTGTCAGCCAAGAGAGCAGGGAGCACCCAGGGCAGCCCATGGCAGGAGGCAATTGCACACTGGGGGTGGATCCTGTGCTGGGGAGCTTGCACCTCCTCTTCCAGATATTCTTTCCAGGCACTGGAACAGGCTGCCCAGGGAGGTGGTGGTGGAGCCTCCCTCCCTAGAGGGCTTTAAAAGGTGCCTGGATGTGGTGCTGAGGGATGTGGCTCTGACAGTGGTGAGCTCTAGGTGAGAGGCTGGACTTGGGGATCTCAAAGGTCTCCTCCAACCCCAGCAGTTCTGTGGTGCTCTGCTTTAGGGGAGTTGTGTAAAAGTCTGGCAGTGCTTTGGGGGCCACGAATCAGCTTTCTTCTGCTTGCTGAAGGTGCTGGCTGTGAACCTCCCAGCAATGTGGGGTGAGAAGATTCACCTCTCACAGCCCCCAGCTGCCATGAAACACCACTCCTGCAGGTAAGCTGCTGCCCTGTGGTGTGCTAGGGAGGTAAACCTGCTGGAAGTGGGACAGCTGCTCAGTGCACAGCATCACCAGGGGACAAAGCTAAGGCAGGAAGGATCTGTGGTGCAGTTCCTGAAGGCTAAAGCCCTGCATCACATCTCACAATGGTAGCCAGAAGCAGAAGTTACTTCACACAATCCGAGTTGCTGCCTTTCTGCCCCTACCCTCAAGCCAAGACTGCAGACAAAGCCCCACCCCCAAGCCCCAAATCCCAAGCAAACTGAAGAATAGCCTCCAAAGCCTTCTGGAGGAGCAGAGAGGAGCAGAGTACCTCGAAGTCCTTGACCACTGTGGCAAACCCTGCGTTCTTCTTGCACTGCTCATCCAGCAGGGCAATGTTCTTATCAAACTCCTTGATGTAGGTGGAGTACATCTTTAGGTAGGGACCCTTCTTCACAAATATATCAGCAATCCTTTGGTGGTCAAGCCTGGAAACAACAGGAGAGTCATCAGGAAGAGCTAAAACCAGCACACCTGAACACCAGAGCAAAAGATGCTCTTCACAGCAAGGTGTGCCAGTCCTGGTCCTGAGCAGAAGGCTCAGCAGGCAGACCCCCACCTCAGCAGCTGCTCTGGAAGACCCTACCAGGCACATGCCCAGCACACCAGTCTCAGGTGACAACCACTTCATGGGCAGCTCCTTGCAATGGTCTGGAACCACTGAACCCCTGCACTACAGGCTGGGTGTCACACACATTGCATTGGCTGGCAAGGGACCCCCAAAGGTCCTCTTGTCCAAGCCCCTGCAGGCAGCAGGGACAGCTCCAGCTAGAGCAGGCTGCCCAGGGACACAGCCAGGCTGAGCCTGGATGTCTGCAGGTTCAGAGCTTCAGCCACATCCCTGGGCAACCTGTTCCAGTATTTCACCACCCTCACTGTGCAGAGCTTCCTCCTGATGCCCAGCCTGGATGTCCCCATGCCTGCACGGAAAGCATGGCATCACAGTCCTCACCCACTTCAGTCCCTCTGTCAGTGGGCTCTGTCTGCCTGCAGCCACCAGTGCACCTGAGAATGGATGCAGTGGGACTATGGCTGTGGGCCAGTGCTGTGTCTGGTTAGCAGATCTCAACCACCTTTCACAGCCAGGCAGGCTCCAGGCCAGCCTCCTTTTCCTCTCCTGAAAGCAGTGCCCTGGCCGTGCCCACACAGGGGCCAGAACTCTGAGTCAGAAGTGGCATTGCACATCACCAGGTGTGACTGCTAAGATCATGCCCTGGCTTGCTGTCTGCCCCTCTCTCCACACAAGATGACCTTGGAGGGTCCCTTCCAACCAGATGCACTCCGAGTATGCAAACTCCCCCGAGCTGCCTTCTCCTCATCTGATCGGTGAGAAGTGCATCTAAGGTGGTCGACTGTCTCCTGTGCTTCCAGAGCCAGCCCTGCCACTTAAGGAGGCTCACAGAACACGAGGAGAAGCCAGACCCAGCAGCCCCCAGCCGTTTCCCCGGGGCGAGGGCAGCGGTGCCCCGGCACCGATAGTCACCAGTGAGCCAAGCGCTCCTCCAGCTCCCGCAGCAGGTCCCGGTTGAGCTCGTACAGCTGAGGTAGGTAGTACAGGATCTGGTTCAGGACTCTGTCCTCGATCACCGGCTTCCCAAGCTGCCTGGAGGCATGTGCCACAGCGTCCCGGAAATCCTGCAGGCAGAGAGAGGAGAGAACCCTTCCCGTGAGCGCAAAGCCCCCGCGGCGGCGGCAGCACAGCGGCGGCGGCAGAGCGGCGGCGGCAGCACAGCGGCGGCAGCACAGCCGGCAGCGGCGGCGGCGGCAGCAGCACAGCAGCAGCGGCAGCAGCACAGCCGGCAGCGGCGGCGGCGGCAGCAGCACAGCGGCAGCAGCACAGCGGCGGCGGCGGCACAGCGGCAGCAGCACAGCGGCAGCGGCAGCAGCACAGCCGGCAGCGGCGGCGGCGGCAGCAGCACAGCGGCAGCGGCACAGCGGCGGCAGCACAGCGGCGGCAGCACGGCCGGCGGCGTCCCCCTGCCGGCGCTCCCGGCGCTGCCCCCGGGCAGGGCAGGCACCGGCTGCGCTCTGCTCCTCTGCAGCTTCGGCTGGCTCCCCCGGGACTGCCTCCATCCCCCCGGTTGGAGGCTGCAGCCTTCCTTTCGTGCTCCTTGTGTGCATAACGGAGTTGTTGTTCGTGATTTTTACAGCCTGCCCTCGGGACGCGCTGGTGCACGGCAGGAGGGGACCCAGAGAGCCTCGGGCTGCAAGGGGGGTGCCAGCCCCCAGCATCTGCTGCCTAGCAGTTGGGGCAGCAAGCAAAACCAGCTGGTGCCAGCACAGAATGGAAGAGGGCAGATTGAGACTGCAGACGAGGAAGAGATTAACAGTGAGGGAGGGGAGGCTCTGGCACAGGCTGCCCAGGGAGGCTGTGGCTGCCTCCTGCCTGGAGGTGCTCATGGCCAGGCTGGATGAGGCCCTGAGCAGCCTGGGCTGGTGGGAGGTGTCCCTGCCCATGGCAGGGGGTTGGAGCTGGCTGAGCTTTAAGGATCCTTCCAACCCAACCCATGCTGTGACCTTATCTGAAAACCATACTGGGTTTTACAGGTCATCCAGAAATATCCTTTTGGAAGCTGTGGCTCTTGGACAGAAAGCATGGCCACAAAGATTACTCCTGGTAGTAGCAGCTCTTCCACAGACAGAAGTACCACCTGGCAGAGAGATGCAGTGGCAGCAGAGGGGAGCCTTCAGATGTCAGATGCTAACAGTGATCAAACCCAGCGTTGGTGCTCCCTAACACTGCACAGGAGGAGTCAAGCCCTGCTCACCTTCCAAGCATCTTCTTACACTTATGCTATAAGCAGCTCCCACCAGCACAGAGCTGAGGCTCACTGGTCCTCTCCAAACCCTGCAGAGCTGAAGCCTCAGCCACACACAACTCTGCCTGGCCAGGACTGTACCCGTGTTGAACTCCCTGAGCACGAGCAAACAGAGTCTTGAGAAGCAGCTGAGGAATGCAGCATTGCCCTTGAAAGCCAACACTGTGTGAACTGGCAGAGCAGCAAAGCAAACGAGCTGGAGGCCTCCACACTGAGTGAGGGCAGCAGGGGAAGAGACTGCTTGGAGCAGCTCTCTTTGAGCCTGCGATCGGTCTGAAGCTGGCAGCACAGCCACGATCTGGAAGTCTCCTGGAGAACAACAAAACCCCAAAGTGACCAAGAACCTGTTCCAAGGCCAAATGCTGAGCTCTGTTCTGAGTGTGCAGGGGGTGCAGAGCTGCCTTGGGAAGGCTGCAGGTTGGGAAGACCACAATGAACAAACGAAGCTTCCTTTCTCCCTCCCCAGCTCCACTGCCACAGGTCTGCAGCTCCACCTCCTCACTCCAGCATCTGGCATTATGGAGGGTGTCTCACACTTCAGCCTCAACTTTCCCCCTGCCCTCTCTCCTCATTACATCAGCTCTGGGCAGCTTGAGCTCCAGACACACTTTCTTGCTCGGTGACCCTCCGGGTCACGAAGGCGACGACCGGGCAGCACCGACAATGAACTGCGAGGCGCTGGAGGGGCGACGGCTGCCGGGGGGGAGGGCTGAGAACTAAATAGCAGGGAGTTAAGGAACAGATGGCCTCATTCATATGGAAATGCTCTGGTTTCCATCCTCCGGGCAGGCTAGTGACACACGGGTTAACTACCAGCTGCATCTGCTGGGCTTTCCTGACCCCAGGGCATTGCTCAACACTGGAAGGACAGAGGGAATCACAGCGGCCCAGCTCCAGCCGGGCACTCCGGCGAGCTTCGTGCAGAATGCGTCCTGGTGCTGTGCTAGCATCCTCTCTCCCCCCGGGGCAGATGCACACACACCACACTGTGTGCGCTCGGCCACGGCAGGGAAGAAGAATCCTCTCTGAGACCCAGAGAGCAGCAGCTTTGCCCGCGGGGCAAGCAGCAGCCCAGGCTTCCCCCGGCCAGAGCACACGGGGGAGCAGGCAGGCAGGTCTCAGCAGCAGCAGCAGATAAGCCAGGAATGCCATTTGCAGCGCAGAACGTTTGCTTAGCTTCCAGGGAGAGCATGCAGAGAGCCTGCAGGATGTTTTCCAGCTACAGACTGGGGTTTCCTCCACCAGCTGGATCCAAAGTCCAGCAGCCTGAGGAGGCTTTGGATCGTGCCACGAAAGGCTCTATCATTAAAACGTCCAAGCCAAACTTTGTTTCATCAGCCCCACAGGGGAGGAAGCCCTGCAGAGAGGAAACAGGGCAGAAAGATAAGGCTGAGCCTTCAAGTGATGCAAAGCAGGCTGCTGAACAACCAGAGGGCTACACTCCAGCCTGGGGTGCTTCCCCTCTCTGATTCTCAAGCCTTCCCCACAGAAGCACTACAATGCATTTGCCATTTTGTCACCAGATTCCAGCTTATTTTTAACCTGGCAGTGGGTGTGAAGTGTCATGCCAAGCTCATCTGGAGCTGCAGCGAGGAGCTGGAGGCAGAGAGCACTTGCCCGGGGAGCAGGGGGGAGGGAAGGCCAAGCTCCTGCAGCAGGGCTGCAGCTCAGAGTGCTCACACCTGCAGGACCTGGCCTCCAGGCAAAGCAACGACTCCCTCCACAGCACAGAGCACAGGACAGCCCTGCTGCAGCCACCAGGCACAAGAGATGCCAGCTTTGAAAGCAGAAGTTTCACTCCAAAGGCATTCAGAGGACAGCTCTGGGTGCAAGCAGGTGAATGGCCTCAGAGCAGATCTGCACCAGAACCAATTCCTTCCAGAACTGCTCACTGCTAACCAAAACCAGAGTGGCTGCTGCCAGTGACACAACCATTGCCCTGGTGGCTGCAGGTGGCTGCAGGAGCAGATGCAGATTACAAACCCCTCCACATCTCACACTGCCAGCTGCTGAAGAGCACTGCTGTCCAAAGACAAGCACCTGAGATGTCCTGGGAATGACTGAGTCTGGAGCACTCCAGCAGCAGCCCTTTACAGGCACTGATTCTAAAGGAGCCTTGCCACCTGAGCTCACCAAACCACTCCCAAACTTGCTCATTTCACTGGAGTAAACCATTGGCAAGTCCAGGCAAAGCTTTCCCATGCACAGGACAGAAACTAAGGGCTTCTGCTGGTTCTACTGAATCCCAGCTCCTTAGCAAGATCATTTCTCCTTCCAGAAGCAGGGGAGGCTGCTCTACACTTTCTGAAGTGCTGCTCTACAGATTCTAGCTCTATACCATCTTGTGCTCCAGTAATCATCACCCTGCTGAGGTCACCTTGTACTGCTTAGGCAATCAGCTGTCTTTCTGATCAACACCTAATGTGCTTCTCCTCCTGCCCAGCTGCTGTGATTTCCCAGAGCAGTTAATCACTTGCATTTTTCAGGCACTTAGTGGTGCTCTGTGGAGGGGAATCTCCTGGTATGCATTCCCTGCCTGGAGTCTAGCTGAGAGGTGTCCCTGGGCATGGAGGGGAGGTTGGAGGAGCTGAGCTCTGAGCTCCCTTCCAGCCTGAGCCATCCTAGGATTCCCTGGCAGCTCTCTGCACTGCTGCTTGATAAAAGCCATTCCCCCCTTGAAGGTGTTCAGGGTGGTACAGATTTTATCTACCCTGTCAGTATCTGGGGAGGACACCACCATCCCTGCTTGTTTCCTCCCACTCCCCCTTAAGCAAGCAAAGGGCCACAATCTCTGCAAGGCTTCTGATCCCATTGTGAATCATCTGCCAGCAGCCCACACACTTCCCCTCCTGACTCACTCCCTCTCGGCTCTGTCCACGGCAGGACTCCCAGAGCACAGCTAAGCAACCTGCCCTGTGTCAGCCTAAGGAGCAAAGGGACAAGTTCAGCTGTAAAGCAAAGCAGGCATGGAGCAGTGGGACCCTGGGCCAGCTGCTGCTGGGTGAAGTGCACCTCCCAGTAGCTGAAGGAAGGTCATTTGCAAGCCCAAGCCCCTTGCAAGTGTGAGTGGAGGAGAAGGAACAACCTGCTCTGACTGTGCTCATGGATTTCACCCCTGAGCCTTCAGCCAATGTTCATCTTGGATCACTCCTCCTGGAACATACCTTTGGCAAAGCAAAAAAAGAAGCCCTAATCCCTTCCTCTGAGGTACAGCTCCCAGCTAAATGCACCTGCAGAGAGCTCACACAGCAGTTCCCTTCCAGGGGAAATGTGTGCTTGTGCTTGGACTCCTTCCAAGGAACACAATCACACATCCTCTGGGCAGGAGGAGGGAAGGGGAGGACAGTCCACCCCCTGGGGACCACAGTCCACCCCCTGGGGACCACAGTCCACCCTCTGGGGACCAGCCAGGCTGCCTTATGTGACACACAGCTGCTAGGAACAGCCACAGGCTGCCCAGGGAGGTGGTGGAGTCCCCATCCCCCTGTTTGGATGAGGTGCTGAGGGAGGTGGTCTGAGAGTCATGTACAGGGAGATGTTAGTTATGGCTGGACTTGATCTTAAGGTCTGCTCCAGGCAGGCAGTTCTGTGATGCTGTGCAGGCAGCTCCAGAAGCTGTCATCCATACCTGGCTCACAGCACAACCAGGTTGTGACTGCTGCCCCCCAGCTCCTGAGCTCTGGCTGAGAGGAAGTGCAGACCCTGCCAGTTTTCAAACACTTGAGTTCCACGACTTTGTGCTCAGGTAGGAAAACCATCTCTGGGTCTCCAGCAGTATCAGCTGGTTGATTTCCCCCAGCCATCAGCCCTGTGAGTGTGGCAGGTGCCCAGAATGTTTTTGCAAGGAAGAGGCTGGGCAGCAGAGCAGGATTTCCTTCCAAGCCAAAGCGATTTCGTTAGCCTGCTCACCGCGAAGCTGCAGCTGCAGTGCCTCATCAAATGCCTCAATCAGCAGCTCCAAAGCACTGCCCACAGGCTACACATTTCCTGACACATCCACTGCACACTTACTGACACATCCAGACAGGTCCAATGCTGAGGATGAAGAGGAGGAGCTGGAGGCTGAGAGTCTTTTTGACAGGGCAGTTTTAAGCCAGGATCAGAGGCCAGGATTTCCTTTGCTCCAAACCCCACAGCCATTTCATCCCACACTCTGCACACCAATCCCCTTTCCAAACCCACTGTGAATGGTTTGTTTCTCTTTTCCTGGCCACAACACATGCAAACTCTCCATTGGTACAGGTGCCTTAAACTCTACAGCCTTGCAAGTCTCTTCTGGAAATGCCAACATGAAACTAGGAGCTCTGGAAGGGCACACAACAGAGAAGAGGGAAGATGCTCGCCCTCTTGTCTGCCTTCTCAGTGAGAAGCTGATCTTGTGGCTGCAGGAGAGGTGGAGGTGCCTCCTGACACCCTCCTGCTTACTCTCAGAGTCCTACCAAGGACAGAACAGGGATCTAAGTCAGAAGTGCTGATGGAAAGGACCAGGCAAAAGCCCTCAGGCCTAAGCTTTTCTTTGCTCACACAGCACAAAGTTAGGCTCTAAGCCCTGCAGTGGAGGAAGCCATCCCCCAGAGCAGGTTCCTCTGCTGCCACAGAAGCCTCACTGCTCATCCCACAGCAGCAAGGGGAGGGTGGGAGCCCAAGGGATGGCGGAACAGAGTGGTGGGGGCTGGCAAAACCACAGTTTGGAACACAAAATGCCAGCAGAGAGGCCAGGGCAGGCCCCCCTTAGCAGGCTGCTCTCACTCCTGCCAAGCAAACATCCCCAAAGGGTTGGGAAGTGCCAAGGGCACGGATCCTGCCTCACTGCTCCAGGAGAACCAGGTGCTTTGGGGGCACAAAGCAGTTCAGCCAAGCTTGCTGCCCCTACTTACCTGCTACATCCACCTCAGAGCTCTTTCCCCCCTCCTTTTCTCTTGCCCTCAGGCTAGAAGCAGCACTCTCCACATCCTCTCCAGCCCTTGGTACCCTCTGCAGGCCATGCATGATCCACCCCCCAGGGAGGCACACAGATGAGGTGGCTAGATTGAAGCTGCTTTGTTGTCAGGATTTCCTAGAGGCCTTCTACTGGCATCTTGTCCTCCCAAGGAGCATCACAGCAGTTCCAGAGCCACAGAGAGTCCAAGACTCCATCTAACATTTGATCACCCTGCTCAAGCAGCCCACTCAGCACAGGTGCTTGAGAGTGAGTGTGCAAAGCCAGCTGAGTGCCTGATCTGTTATGACCAAGCTTGGCTCCCCCTGCAGAAGTGTCCCCAAGTGCTGAGCTTCCTGCAGACAGATTTGTGTGCTGTCTCCCACAGGAGCACTCAGGCAGCTCACTTACAAAGGGAGAGGGTTGGCAGCCTGGGGTCCTGGGAGAGCTGCTCCACCTGGCCTGACTCAGTCATCAGAGAAGGAAAACATGCTGCCAGAAATCCAGTGCTGCTTGTAGCCACTTTGCAGTCACATTGCCACCTTCTCACCTGCTTCAGACTCCACTCCAAATGCTCTAAGCACTAACAACTAACAGCCTTCTTCTCACAGCACCACTGCCATTCCCTGCCTGTCCTCAGAGCCATGAGCTGCATGGCAAGAGACTGAGGAGAACACTGCTGAAGTCAGAGCACTGCCAAAGGAATTAGGCACTAAATGTTGAGTATTTTATTACTCAAAGAGTGGTCAGGGGCTGGCAGAGGCTGCCCAGGGAGGTGGGGGAGTCTCCATGCCCAGAGAGGTTCCAGAACCCTGTGGCCATGGCAGCTGGGGCCCTGGTTTGGTGGCCATGGTGGGGTTGGGCTGCTGGTTGGAGTGGGTGATCTCAGAGAGCTTTTCCAACCCAAACCATGCCATGGCTCCATGATTTACTCTTTGGAATACAACTAAGATGGTTCAGAAGGTGTAATGGAGCTTCTCCTGACCAGTCAGATCTTTACTGTGGGTAAAAGAGCACAGCCTGGCACAGAAGCTATTATGCCAAAGTGGTTCAGTGCAGATGACAGCTCCCACCAGCCCAGGCTGCTCAGGGCCTCATCCAGCCTGGCCTTCAGCACCTCCAGGCAGGAGGCAGCCACAGCCTCCCTGGGCAGCCTGTGCCAGAGTCTCACCACCCTCACTGGAAAGAATTTCTTCCTCCTCTCCAGTCTCAGGCTCTCCTCTTCCAGCTCCAAGCCATTGTTCCTCACCCTGTCACTCCCAGCCCCTGTCCAGAGTCCCTCCCCAGCTCTCCTGGAGCCCCTTCAGGTACTAGAAGGCTGCTCTAAGGTCTCCCTGGAGCCTTCTCTTCTACACTCTCTTCCTTTAAGCAGTATTTAAGCTTGAAACAAGTACTGGAAGCCACAATGAATATAAATGGTACTGGCCCCCACTGCCTGCCTCTGCCTTTAAAAGCCAAGCTTGAACAGAACAAGGGAATCAATTAGCAAAATGGAAGGCAAAAGAGAAAGCAGCAAGTGGTGTGGTGAGCTCTGTGCTTCCTGACAGAGCTCTCTCATCACAGGGCTGGCTCCACTCATCCCTGAGAGCCTTTGTTTCCTCTTCCACAGAATCTGCTTCTCCAGAGGGCAGAGCAATGCATCTGCCACACTGCTCTGCTGAGACCTCCCCTGCTGTGTGCAGCTCTGGAGCCCTCAGCACAGCAAGGACCTGGAGCTGATGGAGAGGGTCCAGAGGAAGCCATGAGAATGCTCAGGGGGTTGGAGCAGCTCTGTGCTGGGGACAGGCTGAGGGAGCTGGGGGTGTTCAGCCTGGAGAAGAGAAGGCTCCAGGGAGACCTAATAGCAACCTTCTAAGTACCTGAAGGGGCTGCAAATAGGATGGAGAGAGACTGTTGGCAAAGGCCTGCAGGGAGAGGACCAGGGGCAATGGCTCTAAGCTGGAGAAGAGCAGATTTAGACTGGATGTGAGGGACAAGTTTTTACCAGGAGGGTGGTGGAACCCTGGCACAGGCTGCCCAGGGAGGGGCTGAGGCTCCTTCCCTGGAGACATTCAAGGTGTGGCTCAAGGAGGCCCTGGGCAGCCTGATCTAGTTGGGGATGTCCCTGCTGAGTGCAGGGCTTGGACTGGATGAGGTTTGGAGCTGCCTCCCAGCCCAGCCCATTCTATGGCCTGCTTGCACCACCACCACTTCCACTGCCCAAGGAGAACACAAATCACTCAGCTGCACTCAGCAGCATGGCACAAGCACACCTCACTTACAGCTGGGGAGAAAACACCCAAGGGAGAGCTAGGGAGAGCCCAAGCTCTCACCCCAACAGAGCATGTGCCACAGAGGAGTGCTCTGCACAAGCCCAGGGCCAGCCCCTGCTGCAGAGGTGCTACAGCCACAGCTGCTCCTGGAAAGCAGAGCACCTGCCAAAGCACTGTGAAAAGATGCATCCATCACTCTGGCAGCATAATTAAGGCTAATTAGTCCAATTACCCACAGAATGGGTGAATTTCTAAAGGTGGGCTGCTCCTGCCTCCCCTCCTTCCCCACCCCCCAGCACTTCCAGTTCTTGTAAGCAGAGATTGCATTTCAGTTGCTGGGGCACAAGCTGGCTGCATTAACCCGATGCTGCCTGGCAGGGATCAATTCACCTTCCACCTGCAGCGTTAATCAATGAAGGAACCACCACAACAGGAAGCCAGCACACCAGGGCTGAAGCTCTGCTGCATGTTTAGCTTCAGTGTTTGCAGGACACCAACAGAGCAGGGGGGAAGTCACAGTGACCACCAGCCCTAGGCACAGGACTGGCACAGCTTAAGCACAGGGAAGGAGGAAGGTCTCCTTTGCAGGGGGGTGGGGTACTTACAATGTGTAAGAGCTTGAGCACATCCACAAACCTGTCAGGAGGAGGCAAGAAGAGAAAGCAGAGAGTTACCTTTGGGTTGCCCAAGTCAGAAAGCCACTGAGAGGCTGCTCAGCTCAGCACCACACTTACACTTTCTCTGAGCTCATGATCTCCTTGGCGATGTGGTAAACCTTTGTCTTCTTCCCAGCTGCCTTACCCTGCAAACAGAATGATCTGTTAGACTCAGCACCTGCTGAGAGTCCAGAGCCACTGCTCCACAGCTCTGCCTCCTGGTCTGTACTGCTTTGAGAGCTGCTGGCCTCTCAGGAGCTGTGAGACAAGCAGCTCAGCTTCCTCCCCTCCAACCTGAGCCCTCTGTGCTTCAGACAAGCTGATGCTGCTGGCACTGTACAGAGGAACCTTGGGGGCACAAACCCTAACGTGGGCAAGGCTGGTCTGGAGTTCTGCTTCTCCTTGGAAGGTGCAACCAGGCCTCAGGGGCTGGAAATCAGCCCTGGAGTGACAGTCCCAGGTTACACATTACCTGGCACACATCTGTTTGCATACACTCATAGGTTATTCACAGCATTATCAATACACACCAGGCCACACAGCTGCAGGCCTGCGTGTCAGCAGGCTCGAGAGCTGGTGTCTGTGTCACAGTCACACTCACAGCTCAGACTGGAGTTTAAACAGCCCATAGGAGTTTTCCATTTGAATTTAGAACCCCAGAGCTGGCAGGGCTGGAAGGGAGCTCCAGGCTCAGCCAGCTCCAACCCCCTGCCATGCCCAGGGACACCTCACACCACAGCAGGTTGCTCACAGCCACCTCCAGCCTGGCTGCAAACACCTCCAGGCAGGAGGCTTCCACCACCTCCCTGGGCAGCCTGTGCCAGGCTCTCACCACCCTCCTGGGGAACAACTTCTTCCTCACATCCCACCTGCATCTCCCCACTTCTGGTTTGCTCCATTAATTGGCAATTTGATTGACAACACCAACTCCCCAGAGGAAAAGTGATTTCTGCCTGCCTGCTCTGCATCACCTCCATGCAAAAGGCAGAGTTCAACTCACCTGCTACCCAGACAGCTGCACACACACCTAAAACTGAGCTGGTTTCCAAAGTCCCCACATGGATCCACCCAGGGAGGGTCAGGCAGGATTGCAACTCCCACCCCCAGGGCCCTGCAGCTCTCCAGAGAGCACAGCTGGCAGGCTCCTGAGAGAACTGACCTCCCAAGGACCTCAGTTATGCAGAGCAGGGCAGCTGCCATCACTGGAGGTGTCACAGTCACAAATGAGATGAGAATCAGTACTTAGGGAGGATGATGCTAACCCATTCCAAAATGAAACATCACAGCCTGCTTTCAAGCCCACCTGAAAGACTTTCCACATGCCAGCTGTCACTGGAAAGGCTCTCACTTTGCATTTGCCCAGCCCAGGATGCTTTTGGCCTAGGTGTCTGTGTGAGGAGGAGCCTGCAGGGGCAGAGCTGGGGGGTACAGAGCAGGCATGGCACGGGGAAGGAGCCCTGTCACACCTCCAGCAGATGCACAGCATCCAAACAGCCAGGTGCTTGTGGGAAGCACAAACAAGCTCCATGTCAACAAGAGGAAGCATGTTTTCCCTGTGAGGGTGACAGAGCCCTGGAGCAGGCTGCCCAGGGGGGCTGTGGAGCCTCCCTCTCTGGAGCTAATCAAGACCTGCCTGGATGTGTTCCTGTGGGATCTGCCCTGAGTGATGCTGCTCTGGCAGGGACAGGATGAGCTTTCCAGGTCCCTTCCAGCCCCTGACACTCTGTGACTGTGAAACCCAAGCCCAGCTGCTGACTGCTGCAGAGAATGGGCTGCTGCCCCCTCCCCTGCAGCTGCTGCCCCCTCCCCTGCAGCTGCTGCCCCCTCCCCTGCAGCTGCTCTCCCTGCCAGGGCGCTGGGTGCTCGTCCCCAGCTGGGCATGCTGCAGGCAGCAGCCAAGGGCCAGATGTACACAGCAGGCACTGAAGTGCTCCAGGAAAGCTGCCCAAGCAGCTCTGGGAGGGTGATGCTTCCCTGTAAGGCACTGCTGAGGAAGGCTGAGGGCATCTCTAGAGGCAGGCAAGGTAGGTTTGCTTCATGCAGGTGCAGTCCTGCTTAGCTCCACAGAACAAGGCTTTGCCTCTCGCCTCTCAGATGATTTGGTTGAGTGACATTCAGGTCTGACACCACCAGGACCAGGTCTTCTCTTCCAGCACTGAAAGTCTCACTGCTCTTTTGTTCAGTCAAAAATACTCCTCCCTCTTTCGGGCCAGGAAGCAAAGAGGACTCCTATCAAAGGAAACAGCTGCCAGGAGGGATGCTGAGGAGAGGCCTCGGGACGTGGGCAGGCTGGGGTCAGGACCGCGACGCAACAGAGTTGGTGTCCTCAAGGGGAGGCAGAGGACCTCCTGACTTCACCTCACTCTGGGTAGCTAGTGCTGTCTTCCTGCTTCTCCTTTGAAGGAGAAGTAAGATTAAAAGAGGGGAAATCCTTGCAGGCTGGCACTGACAGAAGGCAGCAGAGGGTTAGACTAAGTCCCACGTCAAGCGTGGCGTGCACTGCTGCCAGGGAGCTGTCTCTGCACCCCCAAACAGCTCTCTCCCAGGCACTCTGATGGTGTCTCCTCAGCACCAGAGGAGTCAGTTGTGTCACCCAGATGCTCCAGGGGAGGCTGAGCCCTGGGTGATTCCTGCCATTGGAAGGGGAGAGTGAAGAACTGGTGCAGCCATCTGCTGCCCGTGTGGCAGGTCAGCATGCAGGGCCTGAGTGCAGGAGGTCTGAGTGCAGGAGGTCTGAGTGCAGGAGGTCTGAGTGAGTGCAGGAGGTCTGAGTGAGCGCAGGAGGTCTGAGTGAGTGCAGGAGGTCTGAGTGAGTGCAGGAGGTCTGAGTGAGTGCAGGAGGTCTGAGTGAGTGCAGGAGGTCTGAGTGCAGGAGGCCTGAGTGAGTGCAGGAGGTCTGAGTGAGCGCAGGAGGTCTGAGTGAGTGCAGGAGGTCTGAGTGAGTGCAGGAGGTCTGAGTGAGTGCAGGAGGTCTGAGTGAGTGCAGGAGGCCTGAGTGAGTGCAGGAGGTCTGAGTGAGTGCAGGAGGTCTGAGTGAGTGCAGAAGGCCTGAGTGAGTGCAGGAGGTCTGAGTGAGTGCAGGAGGTCTGAGTGAGTGCAGGAGGTCTGAGTGAGTGCAGGAGGTCTGAGTGCAGGAGGCCTGAGTGAGTGCAGGAGGCCTGAGTGAGTGCAGGAGGTCTGAGTGAGTGCAGGAGGCCTGAGTGAGTGCAGGAGGTCTGAGTGAGTGCAGGAGGTCTGAGTGAGTGCAGGAGGTCTGAGTGAGTGCAGGAGGTCTGAGTGCAGGAGGCCTGAGTGAGTGCAGGAGGTCTGAGTGAGTGCAGGAGGTCTGAGTGAGTGCAGGAGGCCTGAGTGAGTGCAGGAGGTCTGAGTGAGTGCAGGAGGTCTGAGTGCAGGAGGCCTGAGTGAGTGCAGGAGGCCTGAGTGAGTGCAGGAGGTCTGAGTGAGTGCAGGAGGTCTGAGTGCAGGAGGCCTGAGTGAGTGCAGGAGGCCTGAGTGAGTGCAGGAGGTCTGAGTGAGTGCAGGAGGCCTGAGTGAGTGCAGGAGGTCTGAGTGAGTGCAGGAGGTCTGAGTGAGTGCAGGAGGTCTGAGTGAGTGCAGGAGGTCTGAGTGCAGGAGGCCTGAGTGAGTGCAGGAGGTCTGAGTGAGTGCAGGAGGTCTGAGTGAGTGCAGGAGGCCTGAGTGAGTGCAGGAGGTCTGAGTGAGTGCAGGAGGCCTGAGTGCAGGAGGCCTGAGTGAGTGCAGGAGGTCTGAGTGAGTGCAGGAGGCCTGAGTGAGTGCAGGAGGCCTGAGTGAGTGCAGGAGGCCTGAGTGCAGGAGGCCTGAGTGAGTGCAGGAGGTCTGAGTGAGTGCAGGAGGTCTGAGTGAGTGCAGGAGGCCTGAGTGAGTGCAGGAGGTCTCAGTGAGTGCAGGAGGTCTGAGTGAGTGCAGGAGGTCTGAGTGAGTGCAGGAGGTCTGAGTGAGTGCAGGAAGTCTGAGTGAGTGCAGGAGGTCTCAGTGAGTGCAGGAGGTCTGAGTGAGTGCAGGAGGAGTGAGTGCAGGAGGTCTGAGTGAGTGCAGGAGGTCTGAGTGAGTGCAGGAGGCCTGAGTGAGTGCAGGAGGTCTGAGTGAGTGCAGGAGGCCTGAGTGAGTGCAGGAGGTCTGAGTGCAGGAGGTCTGAGTGAGTGCAGGAGGCCTGAGTGAGTGCAGGAGGTCTCAGTGAGTGCAGGAGGTCTGAGTGAGTGCAGGAGGTCTGAGTGAGTGCAGGAGGTCTGAGTGAGTGCAGGAGGAGTGAGTGAGTGCAGGAGGTCTGAGTGAGTGCAGGAGGTCTGAGTGAGTGCAGGAGGAGTGAGTGAGTGCAGGAGGTCTGAGTGAGTGCAGGAGGTCTGAGTGAGTGCAGGAGGAGTGAGTGAGTGCAGGAGGTCTGAGTGCAGGAGGCCTGAGTGAGTGCAGGAGGTCTGAGTGAGTGCAGGAGGTCTGAGTGAGTGCAGGAGGTCTGAGTGAGTGCAGGAGGCCTGAGTGAGTGCAGGAGGTCTGAGTGAGTGCAGGAGGTCTGAGTGAGTGCAGGAGGCCTGAGTGAGTGCAGGAGGCCTGAGTGAGTGCAGGAGGTCTGAGTGAGCGCAGGAGGCCTGAGTGAGTGCAGGAGGTCTGAGTGCAGGAGGTCTGAGTGAGTGCAGGAGGCCTGAGTGAGTGCAGGA
The DNA here is from genome assembly GCF_026170545.1 of Melanerpes formicivorus. Taxonomy (NCBI): domain Eukaryota; kingdom Metazoa; phylum Chordata; class Aves; order Piciformes; family Picidae; genus Melanerpes; species Melanerpes formicivorus. Next base: position 27,825,111 of record NW_027142360.1, read on the forward strand.
GGTCTCAGTGAGTGCAGGAGGTCTGAGTGAGTGCAGGAGGTCTGAGTGAGTGCAGGAGGTCTGAGTGAGTGCAGGAGGAGTGAGTGAGTGCAGGAGGTCTGAGTGAGTGCAGGAGGTCTGAGTGAGTGCAGGAGGAGTGAGTGAGTGCAGGAGGTCTGAGTGAGTGCAGGAGGTCTGAGTGAGTGCAGGAGGAGTGAGTGAGTGCAGGAGGTCTGAGTGCAGGAGGCCTGAGTGAGTGCAGGAGGTCTGAGTGAGTGCAGGAGGTCTGAGTGAGTGCAGGAGGTCTGAGTGAGTGCAGGAGGCCTGAGTGAGTGCAGGAGGTCTGAGTGAGTGCAGGAGGTCTGAGTGAGTGCAGGAGGTCTGAGTGAGTGCAGGAGGCCTGAGTGAGTGCAGGAGGTCTGAGTGAGTGCAGGAGGTCTGAGTGAGCGCAGGAGGTCTGAGTGCAGGAGGTCTGAGTGAGTGCAGGAGGTCTGAGTGAGTGCAGGAGGTCTGAGTGAGTGCAGGAGGTCTGAGTGAGTGCAGGAGGCCTGAGTGAGTGCAGGAGGTCTGAGTGAGTGCAGGAGGTCTGAGTGCAGGAGGCCTGAGTGAGTGCAGGAGGTCTGAGTGAGTGCAGGAGGCCTGAGTGAGTGCAGGAGGCCTGAGTGAGTGCAGGAGGCCTGAGTGAGTGCAGGAGGTCTGAGTGAGTGCAGGAGGCCTGAGTGAGTGCAGGAGGTCTGAGTGAGTGCAGGAGGTCTGAGTGAGTGCAGGAGGCCTGAGTGAGTGCAGGAGGTCTGAGTGAGTGCAGGAGGTCTGAGTGCAGGAGGCCTGAGTGAGTGCAGGAGGTCTGAGTGAGTGCAGGAGGTCTGAGTGAGTGCAGGAGGCCTGAGTGAGTGCAGGAGGTCTGAGTGCAGGAGGCCTGAGTGAGTGCAGGAGGTCTGAGTGAGTGCAGGAGGAGTGAGTGAGTGCAGGAGGAGTGAGTGAGTGCAGGAGGTCTGAGTGAGTGCAGGAGGTCTGAGTGAGTGCAGGAGGTCTGAGTGCAGGAGGCCTGAGTGCAGGAGGTCTGAGTGAGTGCAGGAGGTCTGAGTGAGTGCAGGAGGAGTGAGTGAGTGCAGGAGGTCTGAGTGCAGGAGGCCTGAGTGCAGGAGGCCTGAGTGAGTGCAGGAGGTCTGAGTGAGTGCAGGAGGAGTGAGTGAGTGCAGGAGGTCTGAGTGAGTGCAGGAGGCCTGAGTGAGTGCAGGAGGTCTGAGTGCAGGAGGTCTGAGTGAGTGCAGGAGGTCTGAGTGCAGGAGGTCTGAGTGAGTGCAGGAGGAGTGAGTGAGTGCAGGAGGTCTGAGTGAGTGCAGGAGGAGTGAGTGAGTGCAGGAGGCCTGAGTGCAGGAGGCCTGAGTGAGTGCAGGAGGTCTGAGTGTCTGCACACAGGGCCTGACTGGGACACAGCTTTGCTGGGTGGCCAAGGCCCCTGCAATGAGTCCCTCCAGCCCAGTCTGCAGACCCCAAGAGGTTCCTCACAAGGAACCCCTCAGACCTTGCAGACTTCACCTGCCCCTCTCCTTGGGCTTCACCAAGGCTGACTTCAGCTGCTCAGTGCCAGGGGCTGGGGGATCTCTTGCCTTCCCCTCTCAGCTGCTCTCAGGCTAATGCACAGATACTAAGTTCTAGGCAACCCCCCCCCAGCAAGCAGAATGGTGACAAGGAGTGGATGCAGACACAGTGACTGAAAGCCTTTGGTTTGGAGATCTACCACCAGGGTACAGCCCACAAGAGAGGGCAGGAGTGAGGCAGGGCTGGAGGAGACAGAGGTCACCCAATACCTGTTTGTCATCTGGGGGGTCAGGCTCCCCTTTGCTGGAGTCAGAATTTGTGTCATCATCTTCATCAGAACTGTTCATGAGGTCTTCTTCATCTGACTGAAGGTCTCCCATCACCACCCCAGGATGATCATGGTGCTCTTCTAGGGACCTACAATTAAACTGGAGTCAGTGAACAGAGCCACAGAATGGCCTGGGCTGGAGGGGACCTCCAGAGCTCATCCAGCCCAAGCCCCTGCACTCAGCAGGGACATCCTGCACCAGAGCAGCCTGCTCAGAGCCCTCTCCAGCCTCACCTGGAACAGCTCCAGGGATGGAGCCTCAACCACCTCCCTGGGCAACCTGTTCCAGCAGCCTCCTGGGGCAGAACTTGTCCCTCACATCCAATCTCAGTCTGCTCTGCTCTCATCTCAAACCATTGCCCCTGGTGCTGTCCCTGCAGCCCTTTGGGAGCAGTCCCTCTGCAGCCTTCCTGCAGCCCCTGCAGGGACTGGCAGGCTGCTGTTAGGTCTCCCTGCAGCCTTCTCTTCTCCAGGCTGAACACCCCCAGTCCCCATAGCAGAGGTTCATCCAGCCCTCTGATCATCTTCATGGCCTCCTCTGGACCCTCTCCAGCAGGTCCCTGTCCTTCCTGTGGTGATGGCTGCAGAGCTGGATGCAACACAGCACACTCTGTGTAAGTAGCCTTCTGGTTCAGCCCACAGCAAATGGTTCAGCTGGCATCAGAAGCAGTGAAAGCAGCAGTGGGCAGTCTGGAGATGACAGTGAGAGCTCCTACAGAGAGCTCCCAGCTCTGCCATGCTTTGCCTGTGCTGCTCTTGCTCCCTGACAGCACCCAAAAGCCACAGTGCCTCCTGTCCACCAGGGTCTGCCTGCCAGCAGAGCTGACTGCTGTGTGCCAGGAGGGTGAGCAAAGAGCAGAGCTGCTCTGCTTGCCTCTGCCCCAGCACAGGGGCTTGCTCCAGCCTGGGGCTCTCTACCCTTCCAGGTGCATGGATACTCAGAGGGATGCTCTTCAGTGCATGCAGCAAACAGCTGCATCAGGGCTGGCAGTTTCATAACCATCCCACCCAGGAACTCTGCTCAAAAGCAAGCAAGCAGAGTCTGTTGTGACTGAAACCTCCCAGCCCCCAGGGACAGACACCTCTCACAGCTGCCAGAGCTATCAGCTCTGACCCTGCTGTGCTGCTGTGCAGTGCTCACAGAGGTCTCCTCCCATTAGCCTCAGCTGTGTGTGCAGCACAGGGGCTGCCCAAGGCAGGCATGCAGGCTCCTTCCTCTGGCTGGGCTCGACAGCTGCAGGAGCCTCACGAAGTGCACTGCCAGGAGCAGGTTAAAATGGGGGCAGGGAAAGGTAAAGAAGGAAACAGAGACTAAAGAGGGCCTGAAGCTTTGCTGGAGCCACCCAGGAACACAGCAAACCCCTGGGCTCTCACTTCTTGATCCTTACAATATGGATAAGTCAATAATCCATTAATGCATGGACAATTAGCTCATCATTATTATCCCTTATTAAGCAGGTAATTGCAATCACACTGAAGCTGTGGCTAGAGAGCCACAATCTGTGCTCAAGGCCTGCAGAAAGGTGCTGGGATGCCACAGGCTCACAGGAGGTGAGCCACAGCCATCATCCACCCTGCCAGCAGCAAGCCAACCCAGGAGCCCTTGTGCTCAGGCTGCTGCAGCCTGCAGAGCTCTCCCTCTGCTGCTCAACACCCAGCATCTGCCAGGGCCACACGCTGCTCCACAGGGAGGTGCTGGACACCCAGCCCTGGAGGCGCTCCAGCAGAGTGTGCCCATGCTGGTGGGGGGTTGCTGGCTGGACTGGATGATCCCAGAGAGCCTTTCCAAGCTCAGCAGTGCTGTGATTCTGTACAGCTGCCCTCTGCCTTCCTGCACAAGCAGTGGCCATGATCCTCTCTAACCCTGAGCAGGGCTGGATGGAGGGCAGCTCTTCAGGCTGGGCACTGCCAGCTGTGCCAGCTGCCAGGAGAACCTCCCAGCCTGGCTGCCCTGGGTCAGAGCTGCCAGCGGCCTGAAGAGCAGAGCAGGCAGCTCCAGCTGTGTGGGGATGCTCTGGCAGCATCCTCAACAGCAAGATGTTGACTGCTCAGTGCTCAAAGACTTCAAGAAGCCAAAGCCAACCAAAACAACCCAGAAACGCTGATCCAGGATAGAAAATGCTGAGAGCAGTTGGCCTGCAGCCAGCCCGGGGTCAGCCCTGCAGACGTCGAAGGGACTAAAATAGCTCGGTTCTGTCCGGGCAGGCAGGAAGGGCTCAGGAAACACCCAGGCAGCTACTGTGTCCCACAGCCCACCGCGGGGAGGCAGGGAGGGGAGTGCAGGCTGATCCCCCGCTGCAAACCCTGAGCCAAGGCTGCGGCACCACGGGGGGGCAGCGAGACACCAGCCTGGGGCAGAGGGGAAGTGACCAACAGCGCAGGGAGAGAGCGGCCACGGAGCCGGAGAGCACCGGAGCCGGCCCCACGGAGCTGGCCCCACGGAGCCGGAGAGCACCGGAGCTGCCCCACGGAGCCGAAGAGCACCGGAGCTGGCCCCATGGAGCCGGAGAGCACCGGAGCTGCCCCACGGAGCCGAAGAGCACCGCAGCTGGACCCACGGAGCTGGCCCCACGGAGCTGGAGAGCACCGGAGCTGCCCCACGGAGTCGGAGAGCACCGGAGCCGGCCCCACGGAGCTGGCCCCACGGAGCCGGAGAGCACCGGAGCCGGCCCCACGGAGCTGGCCCCACGGAGCCGGAGAGCACCGGAGCTGCCCCACGGAGCCGGCCCCACGGAGCCGGAGAGCACCAGAGCTGCCCCACGGAGCCGGAGAGCACCGGAGCCGGCCCCACGGAGCCGGAGAGCACCAGAGCTGCCCCACGGAGCCGGAGAGCACCGGAGCTGGCCCCACGGAGCTGGAGAGCACCGGAGCTGGACCCACGGAGCCGGAGAGCACCGGAGCTGCCCCACGGAGCCGGAGAGCACCGGAGCTGGACCCACGGAGCCGGAGAGCACCGGAGCCGGCCCCACGGAGCCGGAGAGCACCGGAGCTGCCCCACGGAGCTGGAGAGCACCGGAGCTGGACCCACGGAGCTGGCCCCACGGAGCCGGAGAGCACCGGAGCTGCCCCACGGAGCTGGAGAGCACCGGAGCTGGACCCACGGAGCCGGAGAGCACCGGAGCTGCCCCACGGAGCTGGAGAGCACCGGAGCTGGACCCACGGAGCTGCCCCACGGAGCTGGAGAGCACCGGAGCTGCCCCACGGAGCCGGAGAGCACCGGAGCTGGACCCACGGAGCCGGAGAGCACCGGAGCTGCCCCACGGAGCCGGAGAGCACCGGAGCTGCCCCACGGAGCCGGAGAGCACCAGAGCTGCCCCACGGAGCTGGAGAGCACCGGAGCTGGCCCCACGGAGCCGGAGAGCACCAGAGCTGGCCCCACGGAGCCGGAGAGCACCGGAGCTGCCCCACGGAGCTGGAGAGCACCGGAGCTGCCCCACGGAGCCGGAGAGCACCAGAGCTGCCCCACGGAGCTGGAGAGCACCGGAGCTGGCCCCACGGAGCCGGAGAGCACCAGAGCTGGCCCCACGGAGCCGGAGAGCACCGGAGCTGCCCCACGGAGCTGGAGAGCACCGGAGCTGCCCCACGGAGCCGGAGAGCACCGGAGCTGCCCCACGGAGCTGGAGAGCACCGGAGCTGCCCCACGGAGCCGGAGAGCACCAGAGCTGCCCCACGGAGCTGGAGAGCACCGGAGCTGGCCCCACGGAGCCGGAGAGCACCGCAGCTGGCCCCACGGAGCTGGCCCCACGGATCCGGAGAGCACCGGAGCTGCCCCACGGAGCTGGAGAGCACCGGAGCTGCCCCACGGAGCCGGAGAGCACCGGAGCTGGCCCCACGGAGCCGGAGAGCACCGCAGCTGGCCCCACGGAGCTGGCCCCACGGATCCGGAGAGCACCGGAGCTGCCCCACGGAGCTGGAGAGCACCGGAGCTGCCCCACGGAGCCGGAGAGCACCGGAGCTGGCCCCACGGAGCCGGAGAGCACCGGAGATGCCCCACGGAGCTGGCCCCACGGAGCTGGAGAGCACCGGAGCTGGCCCCACGGAGCCAGAGAGCACCGGAGCTGGCCCCACGGAGCCGGCCCCACGGAGCCGGAGAGCACCGGAGCTGGACCCACGGAGCCGGAGAGCACCGGAGATGCCCCACGGAGCTGGAGAGCACCGGAGCTGGCCCCACGGAGCCGGCCCCACGGAGCCGGAGAGCACCGGAGCTGGACCCACGGAGCCGGAGAGCACCGGAGATGCCCCACGGAGCTGGAGAGCACTGGAGCTGCCCCACGGAGCCGGAGAGCACCGGAGCTGCCCCACGGAGCCGGAGAGCACCGGAGCTGGACCCACGGAGCCGGAGAGCACCGGAGATGCCCCACGGAGCTGGAGAGCACCGGAGCTGGACCCACGGAGCCGGAGAGCACCGGAGATGCCCCACGGAGCTGGAGAGCACTGGAGCTGCCCCACGGAGCCGGAGAGCACCGGAGCTGCCCCACGGAGCCGGAGAGCACCGGAGCTGCCCCACGGAGCCCGAGAGCACCGGAGCTGCCCCACGGAGCCGGAGAGCACCGGAGCTGCCCCACGGAGCTGGACCCACGGAGCCGGAGAGCACCGGAGCTGGACCCACGGAGCCGGAGAGCACCGGAGCTGCCCCACGGAGCCGGAGAGCACCGGAGCTGCCCCACGGAGCTGGACCCACGGAGCCGGAGAGCACCGGAGCTGGACCCACGGAGCCGGAGAGCACCGGAGCTGCCCCACGGAGCCGGAGAGCACTGGAGCTGCCCCACGGAGCCCGAGAGCACCGGAGCTGGCCCCACGGAGCTGGCCCCACGGAGCCAGAGAGCACCGGAGCTGGCCCCACGGAGCTGGCCCCACGGAGCCAGAGAGCACCGGAGCCGGCCCCACGGAGCTGGCCCCACGGAGCCAGAGAGCACCGGAGCTGGCCCCACGGAGCCAGAGAGCACCGGAGCTGGCCCCACGGAGCTGGCCCCACGGAGCCAGAGAGCACCGGAGCTGGCCCCACGGAGCCGGAGAGCACCGCAGCTGGCCCCAGGAAGCCTCCAGCAGCTCTGCTCAGGAGCAGCACCAGCAGCACACCAAAAGCCTTCTGCAGTCACTGATTTGCCTCAGCACTTCCAGGGAGCTGCTGGAGAGGCTCCAGAGGAGGCCACAAAGGTGAGCAGAGGGCTGCAGGACCTCTGCTCTGGGCACAGGCTGGCAGAGCTGGGGCTGTGCAGCCTGGAGAGGAGAAGGCTCCAGGCAGACCTCAGAGCAGCCTGCCAGTGCCTGAAGGGCTCCAGGAGAGCTGGGGAGGGACTGTGGACAAGGGCTGGGAGTGGCAGGCCCAGGGACAGTGGCTTGGAGCTGGAGGAGTGCAGCTTTAGCAGGCATCTGCTGCAGGGCACCTGCCCCCCTTGCACCTCCACCTGTGCAAACAGAGAGCTCCTGCTCACTCTCTGTACTGTTGCCTCTGCAGCCACCTGTGACATGTCAGTGTCTGTGCAGCTCTCTGCAAGCTCCCTCTGGACAAAGTGAATCCCCTGCAGCCTCCCTGCGAGTCTGGGGGTGGTAGCAAGCCTTCAACCAAGCAGCATCTTTCCTACCACCTTCTCAGTTCCCCTTTGCCCAAGGCCAGGCAGGCAGCAGTGGTTATATTTAAGCAGCTCTTCTGAGAGGCACTGTGGGGCTGCTGTGAACTGCCTCTCCCCTCTCCCCTCTCCAGCAGGATGCTTGTCCTACCCACAGCAGCAGCGAGAGCAACTTCTGCATTATCAGTCATGTGAGACAGCAGCCCTGCCAGCTCGCCCTGCCAGCTCACCCTGCCGGCCCTATCTCGGCAGCAAGTGCTCTAAAGATAGACCTGGGGCTTTTTCCTTTGACACAAGGCAAAGGGATCCTTCCTCTGCCTCAGGAGGAGCAGCTCATGGCATAAGCCAGGGACTCTGCTGTGCTTTTGTGATGCAACAGCAAAGCATCAATGAGACAAAGCTTGGCAGGCCTGCTGAGGCAGGCAGCAAGGTGAACTGAAAGCTGCCATGGAAGAGATTCATGAATGGGTTGGGCTGGAAGGGACCCCAAAGCTCAGCCAGCTCCAGCCCCCTGCCATGGGCAGGGACCCCTCCCACCAGCCCAGGCTGTGAACACCTCCAGGGAGGGACATCCACAGCCTCCCTGGGCAGCCTGTGCCAGGCTCTCCCCACCCTCACTGTGCAGAATCTCTTCCTCCTCTCCACTCTCAGTCTCCCCTCTCCCAGCTCAAAGCCATTGTCTCTCCTCCTGGCACTCCCAGCCCTTGTCACAAGTCCCTCCCCAGCTCTCCTGGAGCCCTTCAGGTCCTGGCAGGCTGCTCTGAGGTCTCCCTGGAGCCTTCTCTTCCCCATGCTGAACAGCCCCAGCTCCCAGCCTGCCCCCACAGGCAGGCAGCACGCTGTTAGAGCCAGAAGAAACAACTGCTAATCAGCATAAACCTCTCTTCTTGTCCTCCAAAGCTGGCCAAGGCCAGTCCAGACAGGCTCAGCTCTGCTGCTGAGGAAGCTTCCAGTACACCTGAGGCTCCCTGTGCAGGCACTGTCAGCTCAGGCACGGCACAGGACACCGTGGCCTGAAGTGACACTGAACATTCCACACTCACTCCCCAGTAACTCAGAGGCAGAGAGCATCTCAGCTGGGCTGGGCTGGGTGGCAGAGCCTCTGTGCCCTGGGCTGCCCCAGCAGCAGGCAGTGTGCAGCATCCTGGATTGAGTCATGAGTCCTTATCTCAGCATCAGCCCAGCTCCTCAGGTGCAAGTTCCCACAGCTCCCCAGTCTTTGTCAGGAGAGATTCACCCCTGCTGCTGCCCTGCACCCCAGGGCCCCCGGAGCCCCACCACTTGCAGGTGGTTTTTCTCCCTCCAGTAAGTGATCAGCACCCCACAGGGATGGCAACTGCACAGAGCCTTGCACACAGCTCTGCTAAATCCTTCTCTCAGCCTTTTGCTCTCTTTAAAGGGCTGTGCTTTCCACTCTGCCCGTTGGAGCAGTCTCCCAGCACCTCATCCCCCCCTGCCCCCTCCTGCAGGCTTTCACTGTGGAGGTTCCCTGGTGGTGCTTCCAAAGGAAGCCTTCAGTACAAAGTGACACAAGCTGGGGCTGCCTCTCAGCTGCCACACACACAGAGCAGAGAGCCAGCAGGCAGGAGGCCCTGCCAGGACACTGCACCCCAGAGCCTTTGTCTGCTGCTACACCTCACAGCCCTGCCACAGCAACCCTCCTGCCGCTGCCTGCTCCTGGCTCTCCTCCAGAGGCAAAGCTCCTGCTGCTGCCTCTCCTCCTGCAGGTCTCAAGGGCAGCTTCCACAACTGGGGCACCCTCAGCTGGGGCTGTTTCAGACCTAGCAGCCCCCGGTGGAGAGCTGAGCTGCTGCTGTTCCACAGCCCCTCACACTGCAACAGCTCACTGCCTCACTCCCTCCATGGATCCTGGCTGCAGGCTCCTGGGGAACCTCAAGGGTAAAGAAGGGAGGGGAAACCAAACCAAACCAAACCAAAAGGTTCTTCTCTACCCACACCCAGAACCTCTCTTCCAAGGCAGAAAGAAGGGATGTGAGTACAGGTAAGCCCCCAAACCTCTTTGGAAGCTGTGATCTGGCTGCTCCAAAGAGCTGCAGATGCTGTAGGGAAGCCAAGGGGAAAATGAAATTGTTGCTTGGAGCTGCTCAGTGAACCTCCTTTTGCTTCAGGGTAATAGCTCCTGGTTAAGGCTGTCTTTATCTAGTGCTCACTGACTGAACACAGGGCAGCAGGTCTGAATGCAGCCACAGCTGGGAATGGAACAGAGTTAACCAGGGTGGAAAAGCCCTTTGAGATCATCGAGTCCACCTCATCACCCAGCACCATCTGATCAGCAGAGGCAGAAGGGCCACAGTGACCACTAACCAAGGGCACCAGTGAGCTCCTGCAAGGGTGTCAAAGCAAGCACAGCACAGGCTTAGTGCTCAGCAAGCTGAACAAGGGCACCAAGGAAGGAGCTTTGCATGCTGAGGCAGTGCCTCAGCCCCACAGCCACCCCGAGGAAGCCAACCCCAGCACTACTGCAAAGCAGACTGCAAAGCATGAAGATGGACTTCACCTCACTCCAGATGCCCCTGGGCCCTAGCACATTGCCTTCACCTCATCACTGCAACTCCAGACACTGCACAGTGGTGACAGTCCACCATCACAGGCAGAGAATCCCATCCCCCACCCTCCTCCTCACGCCCCCTGCTTCCCCTCTCTCCTCCAGGCACACCGCAGCCTCCAGCAGCACCCGGGAAGGAAAAGCAGCCTGGAGCAGGGGTCTGTCTTACCTGAGTCACTGCTGCACCATCCCTGGGCTCCCCTCTGCTCCAGTGACAGACACACAGCTGGAAGCAGCTGGAGCTGAGCTCTCTCTGTCCTCCAGAGGGGCGGTGGTCAGCGTGGGCACCCCTGCGCCTGGCAGCGCTGCCCTGGCTGCCAGCACTGAGCTTGGCTGCCTGACCCCAGCCAAGCTGCTGGGCTCCAGCCTCTGCCAAAAAAGGCCTTCTCACTGCCAGGGCCAGACAGCAAGGTGTCCTCTCACACAGGAGAGCATCAGACTCCTGCCAACTGCCTGTCTGCAGGCACAGCTCCATCGTTTCAGGGAGTTCTGTGTGTTCCTAGGGCTAACAACCACCACCCAGGGCAACAGCCCAGGAGTGGTTGCTGCTCTGATGCCAAGGCCATGCCAGGCACTTCATCACCATCTCACTTCAGTGATGGTTCTCCAGACTGCCTGGAGCTGTGGGGATGCATCAATGGACTTTGTGTGCTCCCCCTCCAGAGGGGAGGTGGCCAAGGAACAGAACAGACCTCTGGGGCGGCCACAGACAGAGGGCCACAAAGAGCAGCACAAACAAGAGGCAAAGAGGAGCAGTGAATCCCTGGCTGTCTGCATCACCTGTAACTGTCGTGCTGTGCTCTCTCTGGGCTGCTCAGGGCACTGCAAGGGCACCCTGAGGAACTGAAATGCCCTCCTGAATCACAGCCAGAGCACAGGAACAAGCTGCACCCAGCTGAGCCCCAGGGGAAGGCTTTGGGGCAGGGCAGGGCACTCCTGCAAGAGGCTCTTTGGAGACTGCAAGAATTGAACCAGCATCATGGCATGACAATGCAGAGGGACCCCCAAAGGGCAGCTAGTCCTACCCCTGCAGTCAGCAGGGACACCTCCAGCTAGGGCAGGCTGCTCAGAGCCCCATCAGGCCTGACCTCCAATGCCCCCAGGGATGGGCCCTCCCTGAACAACCCACTCCAGTGTCTCAGCATCCTCATAAAGAGCTTCTCAATGGCCAACCCCAATCTGCCCTTCTCTAGCTTGAAACCACTGCCCCTCTTCCTGTGGGAAAGAGTCCCCCTCCAGCTTTCTGGGAGCTTCAGCTACTTGAGAGCCACTAAAAGACCTCTCCAAAACCTCCTCTTCTCCAGGCCAAAACCCCCAACTCCTGCAAGCCTGGCCCCACAGCTCTCCCTGGAGCCTTCTCTTCCCCAGGCTGCACAAGCCCAGCTCCCTCAGCCTGTCCCCACAGCACAGCAGAGGCTCTCCAGTCCTCTGATCAGCTTTGTGGCCTCCTCTTGGAGCTGCTCCTGCAGCTCTGTGTCCTTCTTGCACTGGGAGGCCCAGAGGCAGACACAGTGCTGCAGGTGAGCAGAATCAGCTCTCACCATCTGCTGGCTGCTTCACTCAATCCCAGCTGCACTGTGTGCAGCAGCAGCAGCACCTCAGGCTGTCACAGCAAGTCAGGAGCTCTGTGGTGGTCACTCACTGGCAAAGGAGCAGCTCAGGACCACTGGCTTGAAGTGCAGCTCAGATGAGAGCCACTGGTGCCTCACAAGCCAGCTGCTGCCTCCTGGGCACACAGCTGCTGCCCCCTGGCCACACAGCTGCTGCCTCCTGGGCACACAGCTGCTGTCCCCTGGCCACACAGCTGCTGCCTCCTGGGCACACAGCTGCTGCCCCCTGGCCATAGAGCTGCTGCCCCCTGGCCACACAGCTGCTGCCCCCTGGGCACACAGCTGCTGCCTCCTGGGCACACAGCTGCTGCCCCCTGGGCACACAGCTGCTGCCCTCTGGGCACACAGCTGCTGCCCCCTGGGCACACAGCTGCTGCCTCCTGGGCACACAGCTGCTGCCCCCTGGGTACACAGCTGCTGCCTCCTGGCCACACAGCTGCTGCCCCCTGGCCACACAGCTGCTGCCCCCTGGGCACAGAGCTGCTGCCCCCTGGCTACACAGCTGCTGCCCCCTGGGTACAGAGCTGCTGCCCCCTGGGCACAGAGCTGCTGCAGGGGGAATGCTCCCAGCTGGCTCCTACCAAGAGAAACACCACAAACTGCCCTCTTTGTGGCAGCCTTCAGCTCTGCTGCTCCCTGCTCGGCCCTGGGGTTTCTGGGCAAGGAAGACTCCACAAGCACTGCTGGGAGCTGCCAGCAGCTTTAGCCTGGTGGGTCGTGCCCCCTGCAAGCAGCAGCACCTGACTCGCTGCAGCCCAGCTGGCCCAGTGCTTGCAGCCAGCAGCAGGTAGCCCAGCTCCTCTCAGCCTCAGGCCTAGACTGATTTGCTCAACAAGCAGCAATCAAGACCTGGCTTCCCTCTGCAAAGCAGAGCCCAAAGCCGAGGCAGGCCTTTGCCAGCTGTGCTGCAGGCTCCCAGCGCTGCACGCGTCCTCTGCCCCGGGCAATCCGCCCTGGCAGCCCCCCTGGGACCAGCACCACGGTGCACAGAGCCTGGTGCCTGGCTCTGGAAGGCAGGGTTTAAGGGGAGGTGCAGGCAGCCCTCAGATGCCCTCCACCTCCAGCTGCAAACCCCAGCAGCAGCGGTGCCCCAGGGCTGCCCGCGGGGCCCTTCGGTGAGGCTGTGTTGGCAATTCCTCAGCTCCCTGGGCAGCTCAGCAGCAACACACACATGCCTGGGATGTTTCACACTCAGCACAGCGAGCCCAGGCTCAGAAAACAGAGCCAGGCCTCTGTGTTAAAGCTCCTCCAGAAACGTGGTGCCCCCAGCAGGGGCTGGAGCTGGGGGGCAGGCTGAGAGCCGGCGCCCAGCACAGCTAAGCTGCTCCCATCGTGAGGAAGAGGACACACAGGCTGCCAGAGCTGGGGGGAGAGAAACAACACATGGGATGAAGGAGGGGGGAGAAGCCAGCTAAAGCACTGGAGATTGATTCCTGAGGGGGAGTGAGGCTGGGCTCCTGCTCACCACAAGCAGGGGGCAGGGGGCTGGCCCCAGGCTCCCCCACACCGCCCTCGGGCACCGCGCCGAGCTGAGGCCATGGCCGCAGAGGGAAGGATGAAGAACCCTTCCATTGCACCAGGGGCATCCAGGCACAGAGCAGGAGGCTTGTGCCACCCCTGGGGAGCACTGCTTCAGTGGGAAAGGGGCAGGGACATTCACTCTCCAGGCTGGGTGCTTTGGTGCATGAGGACTGCACCTGCTCCCAGGTGAAGGGATGCCCAGGAGGCAGGCCCCAAAGTCACTGCCAAGGCTCTGGGAGAGGGGCAGAGGGGTTTGCTCAGCAGGAGCTGCCCAGCACACTCCTGGCTCCTGGCAGGCACTGCTGCCAGGCCTGCTCCCCCTCACAGCCACAGCCAAAGGCAGCCCCAAGCACACCCAGTGCAAAGATAACAGCAAGAACATCAACCACAGCTATTTTTGCCTGGCTCTTCTAACAGCAGCCAGCAAACTGCAAGTCCTTAACTACTGTACCTCCAACTCTGCCTAAAGCTTCCTTGGGTGCTGTGCCCACACCAGCCTGCTCCACCCATCCCCTTGTCCTGCCCAAACCCAGAGGGAGCCCTTGGGAAGAGAGGGGAAAGAAAGAAGGACAAGCATTCTGCCAGCTGGCAATCCTGGTGCTGTGCACAGCTGCCTCCAGCCCATGACCATTCCAGCACTGAGCTGAGTTGACTGAGCTCCAGAATAAGGAACTTGGTACTGGAAGGATGCAGCTCTCCAGCTCCTTCCTCTGCCTTACTGGAGAGCATGGGCCTCAGGATCCTTCCCCACACCAAACCAGATGCTGTCAGCACATGTCAAACATCTGGAGGAGGATGTGTGAAGATCTCTTTCAAAGCAAGACAAGTCCCACTTACTCTGGTGTGAAAAGGGAAATGAGAGGCAAAGGAGAAGGGGAGGAGGTTGGCAGAGCTCCCTCAGATTTCAGTAGGGAAGATTCAAACCTTTCCCCCAGGGCACAGCTTCTCTTCCAGCAGGAATCCTGCTGCAGGCTGCACAGCACACCAACATGTGAAGCTGCCCTCCAAAGAATGAGGATGACAGCAGGTGGGGCAGGAGCTGAGCTGTCAGAGGGCAGGAGAGGCTGCAGAGGGACCTGGACAGGCTGGGCAGAGGTCAGGGGCAGGAGACTGAACACATCCAAGTGCCAGGGGCTGCACCTTGGCCACAGCAACCCCAGGCAGTGCTACAGGCTGGGGGCAGAGTGGCTGAGAGCAGCCAGGCAGAGAGGGACCTGGGGGTGCTGGGTGACAGCAACTGAACATGAGCCTGCAGTGTGCCCAGGCAGCCAGGAGAGCCAATGGCATCCTGGCCTGCATCAGGAGCAGTGTGGCCAGCAGGAGCAGGGAGCTCATTCTGCCCTGTGCTCAGCACTGCTCAGGCCACACCTTGAGTCCTGTGTCCAGTTCTGGGCTCCTCAGGTCAGGAAGGAGGTTGAGCTGCTGGAAGGTGTCCAGAGAAGGGCAACAAAGCTGGGGAGAGGCCTTGAGCACAGCCCTGGGAGGAGAGGCTGAGGGAGCTGGGGTTGCTTAGCCTGGAGAAGAGGAGGCTCAGGGGAGACCTTCTTGCTCTCTACAACTCCCTGAAGGGAGGTTGCAGCCAGGTAGGGGTTGGAATCTTCTCCCAGGCAGGCAGCACCAGAACAAGAGGACACAGTCTCAAGCTGTGCCAGGGGAGGTTTAGGCTGGAGGTAAGGAAGAAGTTCTTCCCAGGAAGAGAGATTGCCTTGGGATGGCTGCCCAGGGAGGGGTGGGGTTGATGTCCCTGGAAGTGTTTCAGAAGAGCCTGGGTGAGGCATTTATTGATGAGTTAGGGGTGGGTGATCTGTTGGCCCTGATGATCTTGGAGGTCTCTTCCAGCCTGGCTGACCCTGTGAGACTCAGCAGACTGCAAGGCTGTGTGGCTGCAAGCCACCTCCACATGAAGGAAAACTCCTCCTGTTACAGGAAGAGCAAGCCCTGGTGACTCTGCCTTGTGTGCCTGCCTGCAAGGAAGGAAAAGAAAGCCCTCAGCAGCCCATGTGCTTTCCTGAGCAAGAGGGAAAATAAATCACCCTGAGCCTTTCCTGTGGCTTCACACACGCTGCCCCAGCAGCAGGAGAGAAGCAGCTCCACACCACCACACAGAGGAGTCCCAGGGGCTTGACTGGCCCCTCAGCAAGGAGAAGGAGCTCCAGGAGCATCAAGGCAGCCTCCAGCACGAGGGTTCCACCATCTGCCTGCAGCCAACTCCTTCCCAAAGTCCTTGTGGCAGAAGATCAGAGCTGCCAAGTGACTGCTTCCATTTCCCACTCTGCTGGTGGGGCAGAAGCGGGGCAGCAGCCAGAGATGGGCACTGCCAGTGCCCAGTGCCAGGGATGGAGAGAGGGGAGCCTGCCCCTCTGCTCACCTGCCCTGCTGTGTCCAGCTGTGGGACCCCAGCACAAGAGGGACCTGGTGGAGAGGGTCCAGAGGAGGCCCAGAAGATGAGGCTGGAGCACCTCTCCTGTGAAGATGGGCTGGGGGAGCTGGGGCTGCTCAGCCTGGAGAGGAGAAGGCTCCAGGGAGAGCTCAGAGCTGCATCTCAGGGTCTGCAGGGGAGCTGCAGGCAGCTGGGGAGGGACTGCTCAGGAGGGGCTGTGGGGATAGGCCCAGGGGCAGTGGTTTGGAACTGGAGCAGGGCAGAGTGAGGTTGGACATCAGGAGGGAGCTCTGCACAGGGAGGCTGGGGAGACACTGGCACAGGCTGCCCAGGGAGGTGGCTGAGGCTCCAGCCCTGGGGACATTCAGCCTCAGCCTGGATGCATCCCTGGGCAGCCTGCTCTGGCTGGAGCTGTCCCTGCTGCCTGCAGGGGTTGGACAGGATGCCCTTGGAGGCTCCCTCCCATCCCAGTGCAGACTGTGAAGCTGTAAGTAGCCATCAAATTCCCTGTGCCTGCTTTGTCCATGCCCTCTCCCGAGCTCCAGAGCCAGGACTGCCAGACAGGCTCTGCAATCAGCCTGGCAGGGCTGGGGAAAAAGAGATCTGAATCATCTGACTCACTCCTGGCTGACAAGCCCTGGGAGCTGGCAGAAGGCTGCCAGCTGCATAAGCAACGTGAGAAAGTGGGGTAGGGAGGGGAGGAGGAGGCAGGCTCAAAGCAGCAGAGCACAACCAGCAAGGCAGGGGCAGCACAGGAGCAAAGATCCTGAGGCCTGATAGGCAAAGCAGCTCCTCAGAGCTGCTGCACTGAAACCTGAGGGGCAGCTGCTGGAGCAGAGGCTGAGGGACAAGTGAGGGTGCCACAGACCTGCCAGGAGCACAGAGCCAGGCTGGCAGAGAGCTGCTGGAGGAAAGGGAACCTCTCCCCTTCAGACCAGGCACTAACCCACTCTCATCCTTAAGAAGCTGATGGACTCCAGACCCCTGCCTGGCCTCTGCTCCCATGGGAATCACAGAGCTGGCAGGGCTGGAAGGGAGCTCCAGGCTCAGCCAGCTCCAACCCCCTGCCATGGCCAGGGACACCTCACACCACAGCAGGTTGCTCACAGCCACCTCCAGCCTGGCTGCAAACACCTCCAGGCAGGAGGCTTCCACCACCTCCCTGGGCAGCCTGTGCCAGGCTCTCGCCACCCTCCTGGGGCACAACTTCTTCCTCACATCCAACCTGCATCTGCTCCTGGTCCTGTCACTGCCTGTGAGGACCTCTTTCACTGCAACTCAACACAAAGGCCAGGAGGGGTTTGCTACAGAACACCTTCAACACTTGAGGTGTGTTTAGTGCTTGCCACCCCCGGCAGAAGGGGTTGCAGGCTCTCTTTCTTAGACCCTGCAGTGGTTTAGTCCTTCACTGTTTCTCTTGCAGGGTTCTTTGAGTGCTAATTCTGCAGTTGCAAAAGCAAAGCCCTTCCCCAACAGGGCCAACCCCTAAGCACCCCCACATCTGTCTGCTGCAATCCTGCTCCTCAGGAGCATGTCTCAACCACAGCCCAGCTCAGCACATCAAAGAGGAGCATGTATCAAAGCAGAATGCTTAACCACATGGCCTTCAGTGCTCAATTACATGTTCCAGGAAGGCTTTCCTGGCCACTGAATGGACCTCTGGGGACTCAGTTACCAGAGCAGCCTTCAGGCCAGGCAACCACCTCCAGACTCTGCAGCGAGATGCTCACTCCTGGGACACCAATGGATGCTGCTAAACCAGCAGGGCTGGGGGGATAGGAAGCAGTCTTCCATCTACCAAACCTGAAGACCTCAGAAGCTTTCTGTCACAGGGTACTTCCTTCCCCTCCCTGGCCCAGCCCTCCCCAGAGCAAAGCCTGGCTGGAAGCACGGGGCAGCCATGGATGCTGTCCACCCCCCTCAGCCCTCCTCCCCCCTGGCAGCAGCCAGTACCTGCAGCCTGCTCCCTGCAGGGTGAGGCAGCAGATTCACCCAGCCTGAAGCAGGACTGCTGCCTAGAACACCACAAACACCTTAACCCCAGAGCTCCCAAGAAGCAGAGCAGTCTCAGCCTGTGCTCCCTGTTCCCAGGCACATCCACTCTCCCTCTGCATCCTCAGCTTACTGAGCACTCTCACTGCCAGTCCAGGGCAGACTTTGCTGTCCTCTCCAGAGCAGAGGTTTGCCACTCACAGGAGGAGAATGAATGCACAGATCTCTCTGGCAGGAGGAGGTTTCACCTCCCAGCAGAGCCATCACAACTGCTGGCCACTGCTGGCATTCCAGCTGCACTGCCTTTCCCCCCTCACCTTCCAGGCCTGAACCATTCACTCCTCCTGAGCCACCCAGCCCCAAGAGCTGCCTTCCCTCTTGTTACCTGCAGCAGGAGCTCCTTGACACTTACCAGCACACTTCCCACCCCACAGCTTGCATTCTGCACTTGCTCTGCTGGCAGCCCTCACAGTGCCTCAGCCAGCTGAACTCCCCCTGTCAAACTGGCAGCCTGGGACAAAATCATCCTTCAAAACTACCTCAAGGACCTCTTTTGTTCCTGCAGGGGAAACAGAACACAGATTCCCTGCTCCCAAGACACTGGCCTTGCTTTCTTCACTGAGAGTGTTCCCCTGAACCACTTGGCTCAAGCTTACACCCACGAACCTTCCAGCAGCAGCTCCTGTCCCACCTCAGTGCTTCACAGGCTGCTGGGGGCCTGGCTCAAAGCCCAGCCCACCTGCAGCAGAGGTGGCACCAAGTAATGGCAAAATCAGGAGGCAAATGGAAACAACACCCAGCATTGATTACCCAGGCACTGAAACCCCTGTGGGACGGCCCAGAAGCATCTGGATCCAGAGAGGGAATGGCCTGAAGCTTGAGATGGAGACTGGATACTGGAATGTTCTGCAGCAGGGAGGGGAGAGCCTGGCACAGGCTGCCCAGGGAGGCTGTGGCTGTCCCTCCCTGGAGGTGTTGAAGGCCAGGCTGGCTGAGGCCCTGAGCAGCCTGGGCTGGTGGGAGGGGTCCCTGCCATGGCAGGGGGCTGGAGCTGGAGGAGGTCCCTTCCAAGCCAACCCAGTCATGAATCCATGGATGGAGTGAGACCAAGGCAGGATCCGAGTGGCAGAGGCTGTGACCATTCCCACTACAGCACCCTGCTTGCCCCACATGGGATGGGGAGGGGGTTTCTCAGTGGCCTCTGAAGCACTGGGTACCTTCTGAAAGCTTTGTTTCTTCCTCCAGAGCAGTGTGGCCTGGGGTGAAGGCACCAGCAGGCTCCTCTGGTAATGGCAAGCCTGGCACTCAGGCTCAGGGCACAGCACTTGTGCTGCCAGGACTGCAAGTGCAGGCAATCAGCCCTTGGGTTTCCCAGCAGCACAACCTCCTCTGTCCACTGGCTTTAATCAGGAGGTAATCAGCAGTGCATTACAGGAGCCTCCTGTGCCAGGATCTGCAGAGAGGAGCTGAGTGCATGTTCTGACAGGCTGGGGCACAGAGGAGCCCTCATGACTGCAATCACATCAGCACTCCTCCTCTAACCGGTTTGGCTGTGCCACCTGGGCCAGGGCAGGCTGAAAGGCTGGCACAGGAGTGGGCAGGAAAGGGCAGATGACATTCATAAAGCAGCCTCAAAGGAGTTCAGAGAGCAGCTGGTGGGGAACACGAAGGAGCTGCCTGGCTGGCTCTGTCCAGGTGAGGCCCCTTCAGCCTCCTGCATCTGCTCCTGCAGCAGCTGACCACTGCCCACCCTCTCCACTCCTTCCCTAGGGACTTCTGTGCTGCTGGAGAGCTGTGGAAGTAACTGCACCATGGTTAGCAGCTCTCAGTGCAAAGGAAGCTCAATGTGGCTGTGCAGAAGCTCCTTCCCTCTCCCCAGTCTGTGTATATCCTCAAGAGTGTGAAGAAGATTGCTGGGGGCTGCAGGTTTCACTCAAATCACAGATCCACAGAAGGGGTTGGCTTGGAAGGGTCCTCAAGGCTCACCCAGCCCCCTGCCATGGCAGGGACACCTCCCCCCAGCCCAGGCTGCTCAGGGCCTCATCCAGCCTGGCTCTGAACACCTCCAGGGAGGGGGCAGCCACAGCCTCCCTGTGTCTGCAGTGTCTCCCCACCCTGGCTGGATTTGAGGTCTCCCTCAAGGGATGATCTCCAGTGAGGAAGCTCAGCACCACACCGGATCACAGTCAGCTGCAGCCACACTCTCCAATGCTGTGTGGGGGCAGACTGAGCCTGGCCACCTTCTGCAGCCTCCCTGGTCACAGCATCACAGATGTTAGAAGACCTGCTCCTGCCTTGTGCATGTAGCAGCTGGTTTGCACACAGCCAGGGATCAGTCCAACCCCTCCCTGAGCCTGCTGATGCTATCTGCCTGCACCACCTCCTGACACACCAAAACACAGCAGCAGCCCACAGAGCAGTGCCCTGTGTGCCACACACACTCCTGCACCAGTGCTGCCTTTGCTGGGAGCAGAGGGATGTGCACCAGAGGCAGCAGCTTTGCTTACCCCCACAAAGCTTCCCAGCCCTGATGGAGGCTCTGCATGCACAAAGGCCTCTCTGCTTTTCCAGCTCTGCCATCTGCTCCTTCCCTCCACACCCCCAGCAGCTCTGCACTTTCTTGATGCTTGTTCCAAGCTCACCCTGAGCTTGGTGCTGCTCTCTCCTCCCCACTGAAGCACTCCTAGGCACAAACACATGACTGATCTGGTTTGCTTCCATCCACTCTGCCAAAGCACACACAAGAGCTCCCCAAATCCCTGGCACACATGAGGGATGAGCAGCTCACTTTTCCTTCTCACTCTCTGCCAGGTGCAAACTTTTCACACCAGGGAAAGCTCACAGAAAGGTCACAGACTCCCAGAGTGCCAGGCAGGAAGGGACCCCAAGGAGCCTCTGCTCCAACCTCTCCAGCTGAGAGTGGAGCTGCAAGGAGCTGGCCCAGCACCCTGCCAAGCTGAGCCTCCCAACTGCCCCAGGGAGAGGACTCCACCACTGTCCTTGGGAGAGGATTCCAGTGCCTGACTGTGCCCAGGGGGAACATTTCCTTCTGGAGCCCACTGGGAATCTCCCCAGACCCCTTGCCCCTTTCCATGGGACTCCTTGTACAAAGGGAGTCTCCATCCTCCTGGGAGCCACCCTCCATGTGCTGGTAATTCCATACCAGTTCTGGGCCCTTCAGCTCAAGAAGGACAAAGAACTACTGCAGAGTCTCCACTGGGGGCCACTGAGTGGGTTGGAACACCTCTCATATGAAGACTCAGAGAGCTGGGGCTGGTGAGCTTGGAGCAGAGCAGCCGAGGGGCAGCTGATCAATGCTTCCAAATACCCAGGGGTGGGAGTCAGGCAGGTGGGGCCAGACTCTTCTCAGTGACAGTGACAGGAGAAGAGGTCCTGAGCATCAACTTGAACATGGGAAGTTCCATCTAAACATGAGGAGGAGCTTCTTGGCTGTGGGGGTGGCAGAGCCCCGGAGCAGGCTGCCCAGAGGTGGTGGAGTCTCTGGAGCCTTCAAGGCCCACTTGGACACAGCCCTGTACGGCCTGCTCCAGGTGAACCTGCCCTGACAGGGCACTGGAGGATACCCAGAGGTCCCTTCCAAGCCCTGCCCCTCTGTGAGCCTGTGAGCAGTCCTGCTGCTGTGTGACAGGAGGGCAGCAGCCTCTCCAGGCACCACCTAACCGTGCCCACGGCCAATGGCGCACCGAAGCTGCTCGGCTTCCCTTTCCTCTTTGGTTACCTGCCGAGTCTCAGGCTCCTGCTCGTGGCTCCACAAGGCTCCCCCACCTCGTAGAAGGCAGGGCTCTGGTCTTGCAGGCTGCTGGAGTTCTGCCACTCAAGAGAGAGCTCTCTGCTCGCTGCCAGGGCGAAGGGCAGGTTCTCATACTCGGGGATCTCCTCGTAGTGCCTCACGTTCTCGTACTCCGGGGCACAGGTGCTGCCCGCAGCGGGCACAGGAGCCTGGCACAGGCTCTCCCCCGGAGGTCCAGGGACATCTGCAGCCTCCAGCCTTGGGGTGTTCCTCACCTCGGGCTGGCTCCTGTTTCTCTGCCTCTTTTTCTGTGAGGCTGGGCTGCTTACTTCCACGGAATGAGCCTTGGCAGACTTTGCCTTCCTCTCGCCGGCCGCAGCCGCGGCGCTCCGGCTGCTCCCGCTTCCACAGCCATCCCCAGAGGAGAGGCTGGCGATGGCACTGTCAGCTGGCTGGCTGCCCTTCGAGAGGAGCTTCTGGAAGTCACCTTTCAGTAAGCAAACTGACAGCTTCATGTTGAGAAACTTTCTCAAGCTGTTTTTCTTCTGCTGGTCCCTGCAAGGCTTGTCCGTCCGGTCCATGTCCACGGACGAGAGGGACTTGGCCCTGGGCTTCGTCACCACCGGTGGGGGGCTGAAGCTGGCAGCGAGGTTGAGAGTCTTCAGTGATTCAGAATTCCCTGAGAATGGAAGGATGGGGTGAGGTAACTTCCAGACAGGCTTCTCAGCAGGGCGTTTGGGCAGGTGGCAGGGGGGCAGAGCGCTCAGCTCCCTGCCTGCCGGCCGGCCGAAGCAGGAGCCCTCCAGAACAGTCCTCGGCTTGTCCTCAGCGGAGGGGTAAGAGCTCTTCTCCACCAGCTCTGCTGATGCAGCCTTCTTCAGCAGGCCAGCAGCTGGAAGGCTGTGCCTCTGTGGCTTCTTAGGAATGACTTTGGGAGAACTTTCATCCTTTGTTTTCATTTCCTTATCTTCCAGTTGTGGGGGCGGAAGGTGGAGGCCGCCGGCAGCAGAGTGCTGAGCGCCAGTCAACTTCAGCTGCTTCGGCAGGCTCATGGACAGAGCATCACACCTGGCAAAGTTAGTCCTCTTGCCCACAGCATCCAGCACCCTGCTGGCGTCCTGCAGCTCATCCACAGAGTCAGCTGCGTTGTGGTCCCCATCTGAGGAGCGCTCAGCACTCTGCACAGAGCCGGCGGCCGCGGGAGACGGCGGAGGCGAAGCCGACTCCTCCGGAGCAGGCTCCTTCGGCCGCGGCTCTCTGCCTGCGCCGCTCTGAGTGCTCTCACGTGTGGCAGGAGGAAGCACCTCTGTGCTGCTGTTGTAGCAAACACTCTGCCCAAGGACATTAACTTTTGCTGGCTTTTTAGAGCCCTGCTCGCCGTGCCCCGGGGAGCCTCTCTCTGGGCCGGGAGGCTCCTTGGCTGCTTCTGCCGGGGCGTCGATGCCGTCCTGCCGCACCAGGCAGGCAGCACGAGGCCTCCTGGGCCTGGGGACTGGAAGCACTTTGGAGTTCAGGGCTGGAGGTGTTTCAGGGGAGGCTCTGTCAGCCTCTGCCTTCACCTCTGCTTCAGCTGGAAAGGAGTTATTGCTACCTAAACATTCCTGTTCCAGGGTGTCCTGGTCCAAGGGGCAAGAGCAGCTGTGGTGATTCTCAGTCAAGGCAGGAGGAAGCTCAGAGGCCTGGAGGTGCTCAGCAGGGAGCTGCCCAGCAGTGCTTGGCTGCTTCCCCTCCGCTGAGCACTGCACAAGTTCCACAAACCCAAGCCGCAGGTCGCTGCTGGCACCGCTGCCATTGCCCTGCTCGAGCTTCTCTGCAGGCCTGTGCCTGGCAGGGCTGCTGGCAGGGAACACACCTTGGCTCAGGACATCCCTCAGCTTCTCCTCCCAGAAGCTGGCTTTCAACACCACCTGGCTCCTGCTGGCCGCTCTGTCTTGCGGCGCGTCCCCCGGGGCTGCTGCGCTGCCCTCGGCAGCTCTGGCCGGCTCCAAGGCTTCCAGGGGCTCCAGGAGGATCTGTGCTTTGCAGGCACTCTCCCCATTGCCCAGCTGCTGCAGGCACCCCAGCTGGCAGGCCGAGAGGGGCAGGATGTAAGCCGTGCTGGCAGGGCTGCCCTGCGGGGCCGGGTTGCTGTGGTTCAGGTGGCCCAGCGGCAGGGCAGGCTCTGCCTGCTGCTCCTCCAAGCTCTTGGAGCCCTTGCGTGCAGCCGACGCAGCTTTGGCTTCCGGCACCGAGGAGCTCTTGAGGACCTTCGGCTTGGGGGCAATTGCTGGCTTGCCCTTCCTGGCTGCCTGCAGAACGCCAGCAAGCACCACCTCGGGCTTGGGGGCGACAGGCGGCGGCGGCGCCTTGAGTCCCGCCACGAACTTCGGCTTGGGGGCCACGGGCGGCTTCTTGACGTCTGGGGAGGGGAGAAAGCAAAGAGCTCAGTCAGCAGCAGCCCACAGAAACCACACCACAGTGCTGTCAGAGGCCTCCCAACACTGAGATGCTGGATCCACAGCTCCCAGCCTGTGCATGCACTGCTCCTAAACCCCTGCTCTGCCCCCTGGCACCAGGCAGTGCTGGCTGCCCTGCTCGGCTCTGCAGGCACAGAGGGTGGCAGCAGAAGCCTCCCAGGCAAAGCTGTTTGTGAAAACCCAGTGCAGATGTGGGAAAGTGCCTGGCCCTGCCCAGGGGCCTGGCTTTGCACTTTGAACTGCCACAGTGCAGTCCTCAGGTGGTGCCTGCTGTTAAACAAGCCATGAAGACAGCAGGACAACATCACCATCATCATCATCACAGAGTGGCTCAGGCTGGAAGGGAGCTCAGAGCTCATCCCCTCCAGCCTCCCCTCCATGCCCAGGGACACCTCTCAGCTACACTCAGCTGCTCAGGGCCTCATCCAGCCTGTCCCTCAACACCCCCAGGCAGGAGGCAGCCACAGCCTCCCTGGGCAGCCTGGGCCAGAGGCTCAGCAGCCTCCTGCTGAACAACTTCTGCCTCAGCTCCACTCTGACCCTGCTCTGCCTCAGCTCCAAACCATTCCCCCTGGGCCTGGCTCCAGACCCCCTCAGCAAAAGTCTCTCTGCAGCCTTCCTGCAGGCTCCCTTCAGCTCCTGGCAGCAGCTCTGAGGTGCCCCTGGAGCCTTCTCCTCTGCAGGCTGCACAGCCCCAGCTCCCTCAGCCTGTGCTCAGGGCAGAGCTGCTCCAGCCCTTGGAGCATCTCTGTGGCCTCCTCTGGGCTCTCCCCAGCAGCTCTGTGTCCTTCTCCTGCTGGGGACCCCAGAGCTGGAGGCAGGGTTGGAGGGGAGGTCTGAGCAGAGCCCAGGGGCAGAGTGATGAAGTCACTGCAGCAATTTGCAGCAAGTCCTTTCCTGCTGCAAAGGCAGAAGCCCAATTCTGTGCCTCTCACAGCACTGCCCAACAGGCTACTGTCTGACCTAGAGACAGCCACCACAGCTGTGGCTTCTGCCCCTCCTGATAACAGATGGCAAACCCTGGGGAGAGTGGACAGGCAGGAAAAGGAACTCAGGAGGCACTCAGAGATTAGGGAGTTGAGAGCCTGGGGGCAGTTTTGGGTGGCTTGGGGGTTTGTTTGTTTGGTTTGGGGTTGGGTTTGTTTGGGTGTTGGTTTTTTTTCCCCTCTGTTGGGTTTTTTTAAGGTGTGCCTGGAACACTTCAACAGCACAGATGGTTTCTGACCAACTTCCTTCCATCCACTGCAGTAGCTTCAGATTCCAGCTCTCGACAATGCCCTGAGAGGAGGCTGGAGCCAGGTGGGGGTTGGCCTCTTCTCCCTAGTCTCAAGTGACAGGAGGAGAGGCAATGGCCTGGAATTGTGCCAGGGGAGGGTGAGGTTGGAGAGGAGGAAGAATTTCTTTGCTGCCAGAGCGGTCAGGGACTGGCAGAGGCTGCCCAGGGAGGTGGTGGAGTCCCCAGCCCTGGAGGGGTTCCAGAGCCCTGTGGCCATGGCACCTGAGGCCGTGGTGGTTGATGGTTGGACTGGATGAGCTTGGAGGTCTTTGCCAACTAAGACAATTCTATGACTCTGTGGTTCCTAAGAGCTCTGAGAGATTCTTGACACAGGGAAACTGATTCAGAAAGTCAAATACTTTCTCTGATTTTTTCTTAACTACCACCTCTGTAACTATAACCTTGGTTTGGAGCAGCTTTGGGGGTCCCTTGGCTTGGCACCACCTTTGGGGGTCCCTTGGTTTGGAGCAGCTTTGGGGGCCCTTGGCTTGGCACCACCTTTGGGGGTCCCTTGGTTTGGCACCACCTTTGGGGGCCCTTGGCTTGGCACCACCTTTGGGGGTCCCTTGGTTTGGAACACCTTTGGGGGGTCCCTTGGTTTGGCACCACCTTTGGGGGCCCTTGGCTTGGCACCACCTTTGGGGGTCCCTTGGTTTGGCACCACCTTTGGGGGCCCTTGGCTTGGCACCACCTTTGGGGGTCCCTTGGTTTGGAACACCTTTGGGGGGTCCCTTGGTTTGGCACCACCTTTGGGGTCCCTTGGCTTGGCACCACCTTTGGGGGTCCCTCCCAGGGAGCCATGCACATTGAACCCCCAAGAGGAGCTGGGAATGGATGCTCCACACACACAGAGCCTGGGCAAGCCACTGAGGAGCTACTCCCTTGGAGCTTCTCTGCCTCTCAGAGTCCTCACTGAAGCTGTGCAGCTGTAGCCTGAGCTCCTGCCTAGAAACACGAGGGCAAAGCCTCAGCTGCAGGCTCTCTGGGGTTGGGGCTGGGGCTGGTTGAAAGAAATCTGGAAGGTAAAGGAGAATCACGTGAAGCAAAGGCAGATCCCCACAGCTGCATTTCCCAAACAGCAAGGCACTGCTGCAAGCACAAACAATGTCCCCACTACAGAAACAGGAAAACCATGCTTTCCCAGGACATGAATCATGGAATGGTGTCAGACAGACTCCAGGAGCGTCCCTGCTGCACTTACACCAGCAGAGAGGCAACACCAGGGCAGAGGCCACTGCTAAGACATCCTGCAGGAGGGGATTCAAAAGACACAGCTCCTAGCAGCACCCAGCAGAGACCCAGCACCACCTCCTGCCCTGTCCCAGGACAGGGATCCCCCAGCCCACAGCTGCTGAAGCACCTCCGGGGCTGGGGACTCAAACACTCCCTTGGGCAGCCTGTGCCAGGGCTTGGTGAGCCCTGCAGTGAGGAAACTGTGGAGAGCAACCGAGCTGGAGTGCTCTGCAGGGCTCTGAACTCAACAGCTGATAGGGAGGACACTCACAAGGTGCATCAGCACCCGAACATGCAACTCAAACTGAAAACATGGGAAGGCAGAGGGCAGGGAGCAGGGGGGCAGGGAGCAGGGGGAGCAGGGAGCAGGGGGGCGGGGAGCAGGGGGGGCAGGGAGCAGGGGGGGCAGGGAGCAGGGGGGGGCAGGGGGGGGCAGGGAGCAGGGGGGGGCGGGGAGCAGGGGGGGCAGGGAGCAGGGGGGGCAGGGAGCAGGGGGGGCAGGGAGCAGGGGGGGCAGGGAGCAGGGGGGGCGGGGGAGCAGGGGGGGCAGGGAGCAGGGGGGGGCAGGGAGCGGGGGGGGCAGGGAGCGGGGGGGGGCAGGGAGCAGGGGGGGGCAGGGAGCAGGGGGGGCAGGGGGAGCAGGGAGCAGGGGGGGCAGGGAGCAGGGGGGCAGGGAGCAGGGGGGCAGGGAGCAGGGGGAGCAGGGAGCAGGGGGAGCAGGGAGCAGGGGGGCAGGGAGCAGGGGGGGCAGGGAGCAGGAGGGGCAGGGAGCAGGGGGGGCAGGGAGCAGGGGGAGCAGGGAGCAGGGGGGGCAGGGAGCAGGGGGGGCAGGGAGCAGGGGGGCAGGGAGCAGGGGGGGCAGGGAGCAGGGGGGGCAGGGAGCAGGGGGAACAGGGAGCAGGGGGAACAGGGAGCAGGGGGGGGGCAGGGAGCGGGGGGAGCAGGGAGCAGGGGGGGCGGGGAGCAGGGGGGGGCAGGGAGCAGGGGGGGCAGGGAGCAGGGGGGGCAGGGAGGGCAAGGGGGGCAGGGAGGGCAGGGGGGATGGGGGGGCAGGAAGCAGGGGGGCAGGGGGGGCAGAGCAGTTGTTTATTTGCCAATAATGGAAACCTGGATCATGGGCAAAGCCAGACAGAGTCAATGCTGGCAGCAAATGCAATCCAAACCAACTCCTGAAGCCCAGCAGAGTTGCTCAAACCACTTCCATGCTGCAAAGCCCTGGGCCAGGCAAGAGCCCAGGCAGGCACGTGGTGTCATGAAGGCAGCACTCTGCAGGCAGGGGAGATGTAGGTCAGTGTAGTAAGAGGCACATTGCAGTCTCTGTATCAATAGAGAGCTCAGCCAACCACTCCAGCAGACAGGAATGCAGTGAAGAGCCCTTTCAAGCAGACCCATGACGTGAGAGGAAGGACTCCAGGCAGGGAATGCATACCAGGAGATTCCCCTCCACAAAGCACCACTAAGTGCCTGAAAAATGCAAGAGCTGAACTGCTCTGGGGAAATCACAGCAGCTGGGCAGGAGGAGGAGCACATTAGGTGTTGATCAGGAACCAGGAGTGGCAGAGTGCCTCAGGCTGGAAGGGAGCTCAGAGCTCATCCCCTCCAGCCTCCCCTCCATGCCCAGGGACAGCTCTCAGCTACACTCAGCTGCTCAGGGCCTCATCCAGCCTGGCCCTCACCACCCCCAGGCAGGAGGCAGCCACAGCCTCCCTGGGCAGCCTGGGCCAGAGGCTCAGCAGCCTCCTGCTGAACAACTTCTGCCTCAGCTCCACTCTGACCCTGCTCTGCCTCAGCTCCAAACCATTCCCCCTGGGCCTGGCTCCAGACCCCCTCAGCAAAAGTTTTGCATCAGGAGAAGTGTGGCCAGCAGGTCGAGGGAGGTGATCCTCCCCCTCTACTCAGCCCTGGTGAGACCCCACCTGGAGTACTGTGTCCAGTTCTGGAGCCCCTATTACAAGAGGGATGTGGAGGTGCTGGAACGTGTCCAGAGAAGGGCCACGAGGATGATCAGAGGGCTGGAGCACCTCTCCTGTGAGGACAGACTGAAGGAGTTGGGGCTGTTCAGTCTGCAGAAGAGAAGGCTCCAAGGTGACCTAATTGTCGCCTTCCAGTATCTGAAGGGGGCTACAGGAAGGCTGGGGAGGGACTGCTCAGGATATCAGGTAGTGATAGGACTGGGGGGAATGGAATGAAGCTGGAGGTGGGGAGATTCAGTCTGGAGGTGAGGAGGAGGTTCTTCACCATGAGAGTGGTGAAACCCTGGAATGGGTTGTCCAGGGAGGTGGTCGAGGCCCCGTCCCTGGAGGTGTTTAAGCCCAGGCTGGATGAGGCTCTGTCCAGCCTGATCTAGTGTGGGGTGTCCCTGCCCATGGCAGGGGGGTTGGAACTAGATGATCCTTGTGGTCCCTTCCAACCCTGAATGAAACTATGAAACTATGAAACTATGAAACTATGAAAGTCTCTCTGCAGCCTTCCTGCAGGCTCCCTTCAGGTGCTGGCAGCAGCTCTGAGCTGCCCCTGGAGCCTTCTCCTCTGCAGGCTGCACAGCCCCAGCTCCCTCAGCCTGTGCTCAGGGCAGAGCTGCTCCAGCCCTTGGAGCATCTCTGTGGCCTCCTCTGGGCTCTCTCAGCAGCTCTGTGTCCTTCTCCTGCTGGGGACCCCAGAGCTGGAGGCAGGGCTGGAGGTGAGGTCTGAGCAGAGCCCAGGGGCAGGATCCCCTCTGCTGCCCACCCTGCTCTGGCTGCAGCCCAGCACACAGCTGCCTGAGGGCTGCATTGTTCAGTTGATTCCAAACCAATTCAGTTCACTTGTGGGGATCAAACCCAGCTCCTCACAACACAGTGCTTTAGAGGGGACAATTTCCCACCAGGAATAGAAAGAGAACTAAGTGGGAGGCAGTGGTGCTATATAAAGGTGTGAGGAGTGACTGGCAGCCATATGAGCATGACTTTGTGCTGCTTGATGAGCACAAGAAAGCCTCTTTGGGTGAAAAACAAGCAATACAGGCAAGGCAAGGTTACACCTTGGAGCATGGAGTGCTTTGGGCAAGGGGCCTGCTCCTGGGGCCACAGGGAGCTGCTCCCCTGGGAACAGAGGTGGTTGGTGATGCTGAGGAGAGCAAACCTGAAGGTGGAAATGATTGCAGGTGCTTGCTAGCAGCTGCCTGCAGCCCTGCTGCTCTCTGGCAGTGACAAGGGGCAAATGTGGAAAGATGCAGGCACCTGAAAGCCTTCCTGTGCACAACACCTGCCAGAGTGTGACTGACAGAGCTGTCCCCTCCTGCCACTGCTGGGTGGAACCTGGGGATGAATGCAGGGCATCACTCCAGGGTTATGCAAACCCCTCAGGTCCCAGGAAAGCTGCTCCTGCTGAGTCCCACCAGGGGCTGAGGGGAGCTGGCAGTCCTGCCTGCACCTGAGGAGTGGCAGAATGGGGTTTGATGGCAGATGGCTCTTCAGTCATGAGAGAGAGACAGGAGATCCCCCAGCTCACCCCTGCAGTCTGACAAGTCCCAAGCAGAAACAAAGCTTTCAAATGATTAGGAAACCCAAGGCCCCAAAACAACTAACCACAGGAATGCCTCAGCCAGGGCTGGGGGGGAGCCACCAGCACTTGCAGGGAACCTAAGCTCACTTCCTGAGATGTATAGAAGCTCCAGAGGGAATTTTGCACTAGAGATTGGATTCTCTGGCTTGGCTTAGGAGATCAGAGCAGAGAATGACTGTGACTCCCCCCAGCTCCCCCTCCCAGCCTGCCCCATTCCTCAGGCAGGGTCCCTGCACCAGGAGTTACCAGAAATAAGCCCAGATGGAGGAGCAGAAGGACAAAGTGCTCCTTGCACCCACAGATGAGACAGCTAAGAGGCAGAGAAGCAGCCAGGTACATCCTCTGAGTTGCTTGGCTTGGCAGAGGAAGAGATCCATAAATACAGTGACTAAGAAAGCTGCCATCACCAACAGGACACCTCCTGCTCGCCCAGGGACAGCCAAGATGGTGTTCAGTGTGAAGGGACAACAGAGAGGTGCCTCAACCCCCAGCACAGGCAGCTCCCTGTGAAGGGTGCAGCCCAAAGGCAGCTCTTCCTCTGCCCCCAAACAGCCCCTGGCAGCATCTCAGCAGGCCAATGCATTTGCTCTGTGTTCCACTTCAGGTCACAGCACAGAGAACAGACATCTGTCCCCCTGCTCAATCATCTCCTCAGTGTGCTGAGGACAGAGCAACATCCCCATGCTCATCCCCCTGAGGAGCTCCTCTGCAGCTGACACTCCCTGCTGCTGGCCTGCTCCTGCCCTACCTTCAAGCTGGTTTAGAGGAGGAGGAGGACACCCTGCAGCAACTCCTACTCTCAACGTTTTGGCCTTAAAGTGTCTACTGCTGCTCTTCAGATGACAAGCTTTGGCAGCTGAGGCTCTCACCTAAAAATCACAGCACCACAGAGCGTGAGGGGTTGGAAGGGACCTCCAGAGATCAAGTCCAACCCCCCTGCCAAAGCAGCAGCACCTAGACCAGGTCACACAGAGCACATCCAGCTGGCTCTGCAAAGTCTCCAGAGCAGGAGGCTCCACAGCCTCTCTGGGCAGCCTGCTGCAGGGCTCAGCAGCCTCACACCAAAGAACTTTCTCCTCATGCTGGGATGGAACCTCCTGGGTGCCAGCTGGTACCTGTTGGTCCTTGTCCTGCCACTGGGCACCACCACACAGAGCCAACCTAAGCCTCCCCTGGTGTAGCCTGAGGACCTCTTGTCCTATTGCTAGATACTAGGGAGAAGAGGCCAACACCAGCCTCACTCCAACCTCCTCTCAGGGAGCTGTAGAGAGCAATCCTCAGCCTCCTCCTTAGGCTTCTCCTCTCCAGGCTAACCAACTGCACAGAACATGAAGGCCAGTCTGGCTTTTGAAGGCTTTTGTATGGAGGGAAGGAATGATTGCTGTGTGTCTGGGATCCACTCAAGAGGTGGCTGTGGTGGCACTCAATGCACTGCACACAGATCAGCTGCTGGAACACTCTTCACTCACCAGCAGCCCAACTTTCAGTGCCTCTCAGTAAAGCTTGGCAGTTCATTTGCTTTGCTTTCAGCAAACAGCTCCAAAGAGAGGCATCCTGAGGGCACTAATTTCTTCCTTGCAAATGCAGGAGCACTTCTGTCACTCTGATCTGCCTGGGTGCCACCATGCTCAGAAGAAAACAACCACAAAGGGGATGAGTCATGAGACCCTGGAAGATCACAGAGGAAGGTTTTGAAACACCAGGAGGGAGAATGCTGCTCCCCAGGCAGCTCCTACCCCAGCTGCAGAAGGGAAACAGCCGTGCCACGAGCTCGGCTCGGTCCAGTGCCTCGTTGAAATCTAACAGGAAAGCTGAGGAGAGCTTCAGAGCAAGGACAAGAGAGGGACAGGCAGCCTCTGCAGACTGCATGTGGAGCTAGAGCTGAGTAACTCTGATGGGACCTGACAGATTGGAGGGTTAAAGGGACACTGAACCCTGGAGGCCTCGTTCCTCCAGCCCTTGAAAGCGATGAAGTCTGACTGGAAAAGTCAAGTTGATTTGGATTATTCTGCTCCTGCCAGGGTGGGTTTTCCTTCCCCCCCCTTTGTTGTGGTGCCCAAAATGCAATCCACCCTGCACTTTGCTCACTGCTGCTGCCAGCCCAGCCCTGGAGCCCAAGCTGTCCCTGCTGCTCACGTGAAACAGGCTGGAGAGAGTCACATATAAGGACAAGGAATAACAAAGGTCCAAGCCCTTAACTCTCAGCTTTTCTTTTTGCCCTTTTAAAGGCAAAGCACAGGCTTGAAGACAGCAAAAGAGTTGCAGGCAGAAAGTGAGTAAATGTGCATTCAGCAGCATCCTAGGTAAGGAATATTGCAGCACATGAGAAAGCAGTGGGAGAGCAGCCAGAAATGAAGGTGGGATCCAACACACAGCTCACAGAGTGGCTCAGGCTGGAAGAGACCTTAGAGATCATCTCCTCCAACCTCCCCACCACCTCTCAGCACCTCTCTTCCTCAGTTCTGACAAGTCCAGGGTTAAACACACATTGTCAGACATGCAAGCAGCAGCTGTGGCAGAGCTCCTTCACCTGCCACTGAGTGATGTCCAGCTCTGGCCCGAGAGGTAACTGAAGCTGCAGAGGAACCAGAGGGGACAGAGCAAGGGACTGAATGTGCACTGCATTAGTGAGCAGGGCAGCAGGCAGGCTGGGCTGGAGCTCAGGCTGGCTTACCAGTGTCAGACCTTTCACACCTCTGCCCACAGCCAGAAGCTGTGTTTGACTTTCCTCTCCACAGTCCCCTCAAGCAGCACAGCCCTGCAGATCAAGCTGAAGTCACTCAGATCTGCAAACCCTACTTTACAAGTACTCAGTCAGCACAGACCATGCTGCACCAGCTTGCTGTGTTCCAAAGGGGCACTAAAAGGAGACACAAAAGGCAGACTCAAACCCTTCAGGTGAAGCAGGAGGATTCCAGGGCATTCCAAGTCCCACCTGCAGCCCTCACACACAATGCTGAAGTGTTTCCCGAAGTGCTGTGCTGGCAGTCAGCTGTCAGGAAGGCAGCTCAGGTAGCACAGCCCAGAGTGACAACTGAATTCACAACTACATCATTCCAGGGGAGAATCACAGGACCTGGGCTGGAACCACATCCTCTTTAGGGCCCCCCCAGTCCAAACCATTCTGTAATTCCATGAGGTAAAATACAGGAGCTGCTAAGTTTGTGGGTTTGGAGCAACAGCTCTATAAAGCCTGGCTGTACACTGCAGGAGCTGAACCTGCAGCAACACAAAGCAAGAGATGGATATTAAACCCTCAGGGCTGTCTTTGGGCAGCCCTCAAATCTTTTCAGACCCTGCCTAAGAGCTCCTTAGCTGAAATGTCAAAAGCTGTCACAGGTTCACAGCATGGGAGGGGCTGGAAGGGGCCTCTGGAGATCACCCAGTCCAACCCCTGTGCCAGAGCAGGGCACACAGGAACACATCCAGGTGGGGCTGGAAAGGCACCAGAGCAGGAGGCTCCACAACCTCTCTGGCCAGCCTGCTCCAGGCTCCAGCAGCCTCACACCAAAGAAGTTTCTCCTCATGTTGAGGTGGAACCTCCTGGGTTCCAGTTTGGGCCCACTGCCCCTCATCCTAGCCCAGGGCACCCCCAAAAAGAGCCTGGCCCCTTCTGCTTGCCCCCCACCCCTCAGAGGTTTACAGGCACAGCTCAGATCCCCTCCCAGTCTTCTCTTCTCCACAGCCCCAGGGCTCTCAGCCTTTCCTCCTCAGCCAGATGTGATGACACTGGCAGCAAGGTCTCCAATCTCCCATCTTGTCTCACTTGTTCTCCAAAGCTCTTTTTCATTCAGTCCTCCATAACACATCACCCACACAATACTCTTCATCCTTTCTTCGAGGCCCTTCACATACCCCCTCAGCTCTTTCTGCCCATCAGGACTCTTTCTACACCTTGCCCTTGGCTAAAGCTCACATCTTCCATGTACCTGTTCCACTTCCTTGTCACTGTGCTCCTCAGCATCCCTTTCTCTTGCTTTCCAAGTGACTGCTCAGCCAACCTCCTCCTCCTCAGACACCATCAGCAGAGACAATCACAAACCTCGGCCCTGGAAGTCCCGAAATCCCTGCTCGGTGCCGAGAAAACTTTCTGCACCTCACCGAACTGCAGCAGCAGCCCAGCTCCAAGCTCTTGAGCACCCCCTAAGCCGCATCTCCTCCTCGCACAGCTGTTCGGAGGAGCAGCGAGCAGCCCGCGGGCGGCGGCACTGCCCCGGGACGGCCCCGGCACGGCCCCGCAGCAGAGCTGCTCTCCCACTTTCTCACGTCGTCTCCCCAGCTCTAAACCAAATCAGTTCTGTGGTTCGATGAACAGTGGAAGTGCACTGAGTGGAGCACAGAGGCGCCCCGCGCAGCTTGCTGTCCCAGCACGTCCTGCTTCGTGAGCCAGGCAGCTGGTGCTGGACGCAGTAACAATCTCACACGGAATCAGGGAAGGGGTTGGGTCGGAAAGGACCTCAAAGCTCATCCAGTTCCCACCCTCTGCCGTGGGCAGGGACACCTCCCAGGTTGCTCAAGGCCTCATCCAGCCTGGCCTTCAACACCTCCAGGGAGGAGGCAGCCACAGCCTCCCTGTGCCAGAGCCTCTCCACCCTCCCTGGAAAGAATTTCTTCCTAATTTCCAGTCTAAATCTGCCCTCTCCCAGCTTCAATCCATTCCCCCTCATCACATCCCCACAAGTCCTTGCCCAAAGTCCTATCCCCTGTTTGAGGGGCAGTCGCTGAGGATGAGGTCGGTGGCTTCGCTTGCCGCCTGTGTGCCCTCTGTGACTTCCAACACCTCCTCTGTCCCCGGCCCCGGCCGGCAGCAGTCCGCTCGCACTGCGGTGTGCTTCCCCCCAGCACATCCCAGCTCACACACGACATCCTCCCAGGGCAGAAACGACTCCCAGCCTCTTCCTCAAGCGGAGTAAAGAAAGGAAGCGACCGATCTAGCAGATGGGTGAAGGAAAGCCCCAGCAGGACAGCGCTGTGCAGCCACAGGAACAAATAAACGAGCGCAACTCCCTCCGAGGCAGGGAAGTTCTGGATCGTTTTAACCCAGGATTTGCCTCGCAGCTCTTTTAGCCAGGGGAGGGGGAGGAAAGGTGAGGACAGCACTGAAGTAGGCCAGTCGAAGCTGGAGAGGCTGAAGGCTTTCCAGCACCCCTGCCCCTGCGGGAGGGCTCTGCTGTAGCCCCGGAGCAACGGCGGAGCTCAGCCGCTGACAAAGTCCGCCAGCCCCGCCGAGCCGGACGGAGCAGGAACTCAAAGCCCGGGGCTGCCTTTCCTGCCGCAGCCCCCGGCGGAGCCTCCTGGCAGGTTCCACCCGCCGCCAGCCCAGCCCCGCCGAAGGGACCCCGTCCGCGGCCGGACACGCGGGAGCGGCCACGGGGGCAGGGCGCGCAGGGTCAGCGCCGCGCACCGCCGGGGCCGGGAGGGGACCCCGGGGCAGGGCTGCGCTCGGGGCAGGAGCGGGGTGCGAGGCTGCTCCCCCGCTCCCTCCTGCCGGGACGCAGCTCCCGGCCCCGCCGCGGCGGTAGGGCAGAGCTGGGCGCAGCCGCCCGGAGCGGCCGGGACGAGAATCGCCACAGCGGCTGCGGCTCCCGCTCCCGTCCCGCGCCGGCACCTCCCCTGCGGTCCCCCGGCCCCGCTGCACCCGCGCCCTGCCGGGCACCACGGGCTGAGGCTCGGCTGTGCGGCCGCAGGGACGTGCGGGCTGCCCGCTTGCCAGCGGCTGGCCGGGCGGAAGGGAACAGCCGCTCCTCAAACTTTGTCCGGGCACTCACCAGCGGAGCTCATGGTGCTCCCCACGCGCCGCGCCGTCCTCCCTCTCGTCCCTTACGCCACGGCCCCTCTGAGGGCCGAGGAGAAGGAGCCCATTGTTCCCCCGCGCCGCCCGCCAGCAGCAGCCTTGCCCACCGCCCGCCGCCGCATAACGCCCCGCGGCTGGCGGCAGACTGAGCGCCGGCAGCCGCTGCCCACAGCCCCGCCGCCGCCCGGCAGCGCCCCCTGCTGGCCCCGGGACGACCCTGCTCCCTCCTGCCCACCCGTCCGACCGACCAACCAGCCCCGCCCGGAGCGCGGCCGGAAGTGCCTCTCGCGGTGCATCCTGGGGGCTGTAGTGTCCGGGCCGCGCCGGGCAGGGCAGGGCGGCGAGGCGGCGGCGGCGGCGCCGCGGCGGACTCCGTTTCCCAGAGTGCCCACAGGGGGTGGCATGGCGGAGAAGGATGACACCGGAGTTTGACGAAGAAGTGGTGTTTGAGGTGGGCGCGGGGGCGACCCGGGGCGGGTTGGGCCCGTGTCTCTCCGCCCCTCGCCGGGGCGTTGCGCCGCGGCCCCCGGGGGCGGCGTGCGCCGGGCGGGCCGAGGTGACCGGCGGGCGCGGGGCGGGCGCGGGGCCCGGCCGGGGGCAGCGTCTGCCGCGGGCGGGAGCCGGCGGGACCGGCGCGCCGGGGCGGCGCTCGGCGGGAGCGGCGCGGGGTGTCCCGCAGCATCCCCGCGTGGCCGCCGGCGCCGGCGGGAGAGCGCGCGGGGCCGCCGGCGGGAGAGCGCGCGGGGCCGGGCCGGGGCCGCCGGAGCCTCCGCCGTGCGAGGGGCGATCCCTTTGTGCGCCGGCTCGCCCGGGCTGCCCGCCTGCGCCGGCGGGCGTTGCGCTCACGGTGCGCGGCCGCGGGAGGGCCGTGCCGGGCGCCGCTCCCGCCGGGGCCCTCGGCAGCCAGGAGGGGCTGAGCGGCGGCGAAAGCGACCGGCCGGGGGTCGGCACGGCCTGCGGGGGCCGCGGCAGCAAGCAGGGGGCGGGGGGAGGGGGCCTGGCGCCGCTCTGTGCTGCAGGCTGAGCAAGGGCAGCAAATCCGCCGGGCAGCAAATAGGCTCTGCCTCTGCATCGGGGTGAGGCGGCTGCAGGGTGCCCCCAGCCCGCCCCGGAGGGTGCCCGCAGCCCGCCCCGCAGGGTGCCTCTAGCCCGCCCCGCAGGGTGCTCCCAGCCCGCCCCGCAGGGTGCCCGCAGCCCGCCCGGGAGGGTGCCCCCAGCCCGCCCCGCAGGGTGCCCCCAGCCCGCCCGGGAGGGTGCCCCCAGCCCGCCCCGCAGGGTGCCCGCAGCCCGCCCGGGAGGGTGCCCCCAGCCCGCCCCGCAGGGTGCCCCCAGCCCGCCCGGGAGGGTGCCCCCAGCCCGCCCCGCAGGGTTCCCCCAGCCCGCCCCGCAGGGTTCCCCCAGCCCGCCCCGCAGGGTGCCCGCAGCCCGCTCTGGAGGGTTCCCCCAGCCCGCCCCGCAGGGTGCCCCCAGCACACACTCCCCTGTGTGCTCAGCACTGGGCGTCCCTTGGCTCCCAGGCGCTGGTGTTGCTCGCAGGACTGGCGTGGGACCGCCGGCTCTGCGGCGCGGCTTGTGGCCTGGCGTGGCTGGGGCAGACCCAAACCCAGCCCTGGTCTGCAGGCCAGTGACAACGTGGGGCCAGCCGGGGCGGCTGGCTTGAGCTGGCTCACAGGTGGCTCCCAGGCCATGAGCATCATGCCCGGTGTGCAGGGAGGAGTTTGCTGGGGATGAGCTTTCCTCCTGCTCTGCTCTGCACCTCCTGCTTGCCTCTGGCCCTCCAGGGGCTCCCTTACCATCCCTCTGAGGGCTGCTTTCCCCTTGCTGTGACTGCTGTGCCTGCTGGGCTGAGCAGAGCTTTGTGTGCTTCGTGCTGCCAGTGGGGTGAGGTTTGTTGTGTCGTTCAGTCAGTTCCCAGTCCCCCTCCTCAGCTGGCAGGGGGGTCAGCAGTTGCTGTTCAGCCCCACATGCAGACTGAGACCTCTCATTAGGTAATGAGGCTACAGCACCATCTTGACCTTATTTCAACCACTGGCTAAATGCATCTGCTGCAGTTCAGCCTCAACATCAGGCCACTCTGCAGCTGGTCAGTGTGGTTTGCATCCTTGGTCAAGGCACACCTGGGTGTGCAGCTGTGCAGAGAAAGCTGCCAGAGGGAAGTGCTGTCTTTGCCATCCTCAGTGGCACTGCTGTAACAGCAATGAGGCTTCTGCTTTCACCAGGGAGCTCCTGCTAGGAGGAAGGATTCTTCTCCCCACAGCTGTGCAGGAGCTACCTGTGCATGGCTTTGGTCTGTCCCAGAGCTTTGTGTTCATCCATGGCCAGCCTTGAGCCCTAGCAATAGAGCAAGTCAAGCCTGGCCAGACCTGTCACCAGGCTGCACAGAGGGAGCTGAGCTGGTGACACCCCCTGTGCCACACTCCCACCCCCTCAGATCCTGAAGGGGCTTTTCACACACAGCACTTGAAGTGCAAAGCTTTGTGCAAGATGCAGTAACTGCTTTAGTGGCCCCAAGCATCCCTGTGCTCAGTGCTCTGGTGCTAGGGGACAGAGCTCTCCTTGCTCAGGCACTGCTTTGGGCCACACAAGAGCCTCACACCCTTCCTACAACCAGCTTTGTCTGGCAGTGGCTGGTTCAGGACTAATGGGAGGGCAGTTCAAGGAGTGTCACAGATTGCATCAGGGTGGAAGTGACCCTCAAAGGTCATCCTGCCCAACCCTCTGTAGTCAGCAGGGACACCCCCAATTAGATCACAGCTACAGCAAGGCTGAACCTGAGTGTCCCCAGGGATGGAGCCTCAGCCACCTCCCTGGGCAGCCTGTGCCAGTGTCTCCCCAGCCTCCCTGTGCAGAGCTCCCTCCTGATGCCCAACCTCACTCTGCCCTGCTCCAGTTCCAAACCACTGCCCCTGGGCCTATCCCCACAGCCCCTCCTGAGCAGTCCCTCCCCAGCTGCCTGCAGCTCCCCTGCAGACCCTGAGATGCAGCTCTGAGCTCTCCCTGGAGCCTTCTCCTCTCCATGCTGAGCAGCCCCAGCTCTCAGCCTGTTCTGATAGGGAAGCTCCTCCAGCCCTCTGGTCATCCTGGTGGCCTCAGCCCAGCAGTTTGATCTGACTGTGAGCTAACCTGGCCAAGACAGGAGGGAAAGCCACCAGTGTGTCACTGTGCTGCTGCAGAGGGCTCAGTTCCTGCTCCCACCTCACCCTCTGGCTGTGTGAATCAGTGTTCCAAGCTGGTGCTGCAGCTTTCCTCTGCACCTGCCAGTCAGGGCAGATTAAATTGGCCATGCAGCCTGGGGAGATCTCTGCTGCAGAGTGCTGTGCACCATGGAGGCACCTGGCAGTGATGGACACTCTTAGGTACCTTGCTTCTCAGCAGCCTGCTAAGAGGCAGGGGAGCATAGGCTGTGCTGCTTCTCATCCCAGGAGCAGGAGGCAGGTGGTGCTGAGGAGGTTGAAGCTGTGACAAGAGCTGTCCTAGGCTGTGGAGGCCAAGTCAGCTCATCAGGCACTGCTGGAGAGCAGCAGTGTGCCTGGCCAGGCAGAGGGGAGGATTCCCTGGGCTGTGTGTGGTGTGAGCCCACACTGCCCTCCTGGTTTGTGATGCAGAGTCTGAGGACAGGAGCTCATGGTGACCCACAGTGATGTTAAGCTCTGATGGTAGGAAGGTGTTCAGGTTCTCCCCAGGATCACAGCTGCCTGGGCTGGAAGAGCCCTCTGAGGGCATCCAGTGCCACCAGCAGCCCAGCTCACTGTGCACTCCTGCTGAGCTCTTTGCCAGCCAGGCTCCCCAGCTCCCTCTCCACAGGGCTGCTCTCCAGCCAGGTGCATCCCAGTCTCAGCTGCACTGCTGGCTTCTGGCTTCCCATTGCAGGGCCCTGCACCTGTCCCCCTTGAGCCTCACAAGGGCCTTGCTAGCCCCCTCCTGCAGCCTCCCTTCTGGAGTGGCAGCCTCCCCCTGGGGGGGTCCAGCCCCAGATTAATGGCTGCAGAGTGGCTCTCAGAGCCTGCCTCTCAGGCAGAGGGGAGGCCAAGGTCTGTGCTGCTGTGCCAGCAGCAGAGCAAACTGGAAGGCTCCTTTGCTGCCTGGAAGCCATTGTCTGATCTTAGCCCTGTCAGCACCTGGCACTCTCTCAGAGGGGGCACAGGAGGAGTGGTTACAGGCAGCAGAGTACGACCCAGGCTTTTAAATGCTGCTGCTTGGGAAGCATTAGTGGCTGCCTGTGAGATGGATGTGCAATAACTCCCGCAGGCAGGATCTGTTTAAAAGCCTCCAGCAGTCTGCCAGCCTCCTCTCCCTGCCCCCAGCCTCAGGCCACATTAGTCAGGAGCCCGAAGTTCCAGCCCATGCCCGCGGGAAAATGCTACTGTGCAGGGGCAGAGGGACAGCCAGACTGACTGCTGCTCCTCATCCTCGGCGTGGGGCACCCTGGAGGGACCGGCAGGAGGAAGGAGGGAGGTGGATGAGATCCTGTCAGGTGCATGGCAGCAGCAGCACCGAGAGAGATGGAACAGCCTCGTCCGGGAGACCAAGACTGCGCTGTCTGTGAGTGCCGGCGCCGTGCCGGGGGCAGGGGCGCAGCTCCCTCTGCTCTGCTCTGCTCTGCTCTGCTCTGCTCTGCTCTGCTCTGCTCTGCTCTGCTCAGCTCTGCTCAGCTCTGCTCAGCTCTGCTCAGCTCTGCTCAGCTCTGCTCAGCTCTGCTCAGCTCTGCTCAGCTCTGCTCAGCTCTGCTCTGCTCTGCTCTGCTCTGCTCTGCTCTGCTCTGCTCTGCTCTGCTCTGCTCTGCTCTGCTCTGCTCTGCTCCTCTGCTCAGCTCAGCTCAGCTCAGCTCAGCTCTGCTCAGCTCAGCTCAGCTCAGCTCAGCTCAGCTCTGCTCTGCTCTGCTCTGCTCTGCTCTGCTCTGCTCAGCTCTGGCTGCAGACAGCCCTGCAGCACTGCTCTCACTCTGCCAGAAGTGTTCCACTTATATAGATACTGGTTTTTAGCTGGAGGCTCCTGCCCGGGTGGTGTCTGGAGGCTCCTGCCTGGGTGGTGTCTGGAGGCTCCTGCCCGGGGGGTGTCTGATGGCTCCTGCCCCGGGGGGGGTGTCTGGAGGCTCCTGCCCCGGGGGGTGTCTGGAGGCTCCTGCCCCGGGGGGTGTCTGGAGGCTCCTGCCCGGGGGGGTGTCTGGAGGCTCCTGCCCGGGGGGGTGTCTGGAGGCTCCTGCCCGGGGGGTGTCTGGAGGCTCTTGCCCCGGGGGGGTATTTAAGCCCCCACAGCGTTTTGGGGCACATTGCAAAGCTCAGCTTCGGAAAACCATCTGCAGGTTTTACAGAGGAGGTCTCTGAGCCTCTTCTTTTGTGCAGTGGCCCTTAAGTGCTCCTCTTAAGGTTCCTCTGCTGGTCAGCTGTGATGGGCAGCAGGGCAGGGGGGGCAGCAGGGCAGGGGGGGCAGCAGGGCAGGGAGGGCAGCAGGGCAGGGGGGGCAGCAGGGCAGGGAGGGCAGCAGGGCAGGGGGGGCAGCAGGGCAGGGGGGGCAGCAGGGCAGGGGGGGCAGCAGGGCAGGGAGGGCAGCAGGGCAGGGGGGGCAGCAGGGCAGGGGGGGCAGCAGGGCAGCAGGGCAGGGAGGGGCAGCAGGGCAGGGGGGGCAGCAGGGCAGGAGGGGCAGCAGGGCAGGGGGGGCAGCAGGGCAGCAGGGCAGGGGGGGCAGCAGGGCAGGGAGGGCAGCAGGGCAGGGGGGGGCAGCAGGGCAGGGGGTCACAGGCAGTGGTTGGTGTCGCGGTGTGGAGCCCTGGAGCCTGTGCTGAGGGATCCTGAGTCACTGGCTCCATGGTGCCTCAGCACAGCCCAGCCCAGCCCGGGTGTGGCCTGGATCCCCTGCTGCTGCTGCAAGCAGGCTCTGCAGTCTGCATCCGATCTGGGGTGGCCGAGGTTTGCCTCAGCATGCTCCCACCCTGCCTCCCACTCCCCAGCAGTGGCTGTGCTTGCAGGCCTGCAGCAGCTGTGAGCAAGTGAGTAGCAGCTCTCAGCAAGGAGCTCTCCCCTGGGGCTAGGCACCAGCCCTGCCCCACAGCAGCAGGCAGTGCTGGGCACCTTTGGTTACCTCCTGATGTTGGGCTGCAGTCTGGTTGGCGTTGGTTTGAGCTTGGTTTAGCTTGGCAGACTCAGAGCTGCAGCCGTGGTGCTGAGTCCTAGGTGCTGGTCTGCTCTGGCCAGGCCAGTGCTGCATGGCAAGGGGCACTGAACCAAGCCCTGGGGAGGGCTGAAGGAGCAAAAGGAAGTCAGTGGATTGCGTTCAGAGTGAGACTCAGCCTCTGCCAGCATGGCAGAGGGAGAGGTGTGGTTAGACATCTGGCTGTGGGTCTGGACAGGCTCAGGGAGCTCTCTGCACCTCCCTCTGCACCCAGGGATTGGTGTGGCAGGGGAGGATTGACTGTCCTGGCCCTGGGGGCCTGCCTGCATCTGTGCCCTGCTCTGCCTGCTTGCAGCTGGGTGGCCTTGCAGTGCCACTGGGTGGCTGTGCAGTGCCAGTGGGTGGCTGTGCAGTGCCACTGGGTGGCTGTGCAGTGCCAGTGGTGACTGTGCAGTGCCACTGGGTGGCTGTGCAGTGCCACTGGGTGGCTGTGCAGTGCCACTGGGTGGCTGTGCAGTGCCACTGGGTGGCTGTGCAGTGCCACAGGGTGGCTGTGCAGTGCCAGTGGGTGACTGTGCAGTGCCAGTGGGTGGCTGTGCAGTGCCACAGGGTGGCTGTGCAGTGCCAGTGGTGACTGTGCAGTGCCAGTGGGTGACTGTGCAGTGCCAGTGGGTGGCTGTGCAGTGCCACTGGGTGGCTGTGCAGTGCCAGTGGGTGGCTGTGCAGTGCCACTGGGTGGCTGTGCAGTGCCAGTGGGTGGCTGTGCAGTGCCAGTGGTGACTCTGCAGTGCCAGTGGTGACTGTGCAGTGCCAGTGGGTGGCTGTGCAGTGCCAGTGGGTGGCTGTGCAGTGCCAGTGGTGACTGTGCAGTGCCACTGGGTGGCTGTGCAGTGCCAGTGGGTGGCTGTGCAGTGCCACTGGGTGGCTGTGCAGTGCCACTGGGTGGCTGTGCAGTGCCACTGGGTGGCTGTGCAGTGCCAGTGGGTGACTGTGGAGTGCCAGTGGTGACTGTGCAGTGCCAGTGGGTGGCTGTGCAGTGCCAGTGGGTGCAGTGAGTTGCAGAGCCCTAGAAGTGAGTGCTGCTTCCTTCCCCCAGCCCTCTGCCAGGCTGCAGTGAGCTGCCAGGGGTGAGCCTGCTGCTGGGTGCCTCAGGTGCTCTGCCTGCCTTGCCCCACTGCTCAGCAAGGTTCTCCACAGGCAGTGTGTGCAGGGCACAGCAGCAGTGGCAGTTGGGCTGCTGCCCCTCCTGCCTCCCCTCTGCACCCCAGCAGTGCCTCTCCAGCCCTGGCTGCCCCTGGCTGGGTGAGCTCACAGGGGGCCTTAGCAGAGGCCACTCAGCAGCCATGTCAGAGGTCAGCACAGCCCTGAGCCCCCTCCTGGTGCCCCCCTTGCTGTGGGGCCTGTTCCCAGCCCTGGCTGTTAGGAGTGACACAACAGGCAGCTGGCTCATGGCAATCCCCTCCTGCCTCAGACAGCTAGGCAGAGGCAAACCTGGCTGCCAGACACGAGCAAGAGTGACTTGTGGTGGTCACCCAGGCCCAGAGTCAGGGAATGGTTTGGGTTGGAAGGGACCCTGAGCACCATCCAGTTCCTGCCCCCCTGCCACGGGGGCCAGCTTGCTCAGGGCCTCATCCAGCCTGGCCTTCAGCACCTCCAGGGAGGGGGCAGCCACAGCCTCCCTGGGCAGCCTGTGCCAGAGGCTGCCAAGCATTTCTCCAGGCTCAGTCTGCCCCCTTCCAGCTCCAAGCCATTGCCACTGCTCCTGAGCACCCTTGCAGCACAGGAGTCTTTCCTGATCTCCTGTCCCTGCCCTGTGCAGCCTGAGGTTATGAAGGTGATGGCCAGATAAGGTCAGGGGGATGGACAGCTCTGCCAGGAGCCTCGGGTTCCAGCCTGGAGTGAGCCTCCAGGCAGGTTCTGGGGGAGAGTTCTGTGTTCACCCCCTGCTGGCTCTGGCTGAGGACAGCTCTGGCTGGGTTTGCCCCAGACCTCCATGCTGGAGCCTCTAGTGTGGAGGTGTTGAGGCCTTGCCAGGTGTGCTGGCAGTGCAGAGCCTGGCCCTGCATGGAGCCCAGCTGGAGGAGCCAAGGTGCTGCACAGCCACTCCTGTCCCAGGCTCTCTCCTGGCATCACCAAGCAGCCTGG
Organism: Melanerpes formicivorus; assembly: GCF_026170545.1. Taxonomy (NCBI): domain Eukaryota; kingdom Metazoa; phylum Chordata; class Aves; order Piciformes; family Picidae; genus Melanerpes; species Melanerpes formicivorus. The sequence goes on from NW_027142360.1 coordinate 27,868,905, forward strand.
GGAGTGGCTTAAAGAAGAGCAGCAGGCTCCTCTTTGCTTTGCCCCTCAGACCCAGCCCTGCCTTGCAGCCCCTCCAGAGCAGCACTCTGCTGCCTGAGAGCTGGGGAAGTGCTCAGCCCTGGAGGGAGGCTGCTGGGCCAAGAGAGGGAATGGAGCTGTCCCACTGGGAAAGTCCCAGGAGGAAATGAGTCAGTAACAGCCCTGGGCACTGCCCCTGCTCTGTGGCTGAGAGCTGCTCTGTGCTTGAGTTTCAGGGCATGACTGGGCACTGAATCTCTGCTGAGTGACTCCTCAGGGGGTGCAAAGGGTGTCCTAGCATGGTGCAGAGGATGTCCTAGCATGGTGCAAAGGGTGTCCTAGCATGGTGCAGAGGGTGTCCTAGCATGGTGCAAAGGGTGTCCTAGCATGGTGCAGAGGATGTCCTAGCATGGTGCAAAGGATGTCCTAGCATGGTGCAGAGGATGTCCTAGCATGGTGCAGAGGATGTCCTAGCATGGTGCAGAGGGTGTCCTAGCATGGTGCAGAGGATGTCCTAGCATGGTGCAGAGGATGTCCTAGCATGGTGCAGAGGATGTCCTAGCATGGTGCAGAGGATGTCCTAGCATGGTGCAAAGGATGTCCTAGCATGGTGCAGAGGATGTCCTAGCATGGTGCAGAGGATGTCCTAGCATGGTGCAGAGGGTGTCCTAGCATGGTGCAGAGGATGTCCTAGCATGGTGCAGAGGATGTCCTAGCATGGTGCAGAGGATGTCCTAGCATGGTGCAGAGGATGTCCTAGCATGGTGCAGAGGATGTCCTAGCATGGTGCAAAGGATGTCCTAGCATGGTGCAGAGGATGTCCTAGCATGGTGCAGAGGATGTCCTAGCATGGTGCAGAGGATATCCTAGCATGGTGCAGAGGATGTCCTAGCATGGTGCAGAGGATGTCCTAGCATGGTGCAGAGGATGTCCTAGCATGCTCAAAGAGTGGGAACAGCACAGAGCTACAGATTGCACTGGGCTGGAAGGGACCCTCCAAGGTCTTCTTCTCCAAGCCCCTGCAGGCAGCAGGGACAGCTCCAGCTGGAGCAGGCTGCACAGGGACACAGCCAGGCTGAGCCTGGATGTCTGCAGGGCTGGAGCCTCAGCCACCTCCCCGGGCAGCCTGTGCCAGTGTCTCCCCAGCCTCACCCTCCTGATGTCCAACCTCCCTCTGCCCTGCTCCAGTTCCCAACCACTGCCCCTGGGCCTATCCCCACAGTCCCTCCCCAGCTGCCTGCAGCTGCCCTGCAGGTACAATGCTGCTGTTTCTCTGCAGCCTTCTCCTCTCCAGGCTGAGCAGCCCCAGCTCCCCCAGCCTGGCTTCAGAGCAGAGGTTCTGCAGGCCTCTGAGCATCTCTGCTCCATCAGGCCCATGCCTGTGTAGTGTTGGGGCTCCCTCCCTTCCTGGCTGTGTGGGTGCTGCTGGGCAGCAGGGAGGGTTTGTAACCTCTGTCCCCCTTCTCCTTTCAGAACTCCCCTCTGTACCAGTACCTGCAGGACCTGGGGCACACAGACTTCGAAGCATGCTCCTCCGTGTCGCAGAGGGCAGAGCTGTGTGCAGCAGCAGGGAGCCAGAAGGAGAGAGCTGTGCATGCTGCCCACACAGTGAGTCCTCTCCTCTTCCTCAACCTTCATCCTCCCAAGGGGCAGCCACATCACTACACCTGCAGGCAAAGCCAGAGGGGAAAGCCAGAATCTCTTACTGTGCTTCACAAGCTGACAGGAGAGTGCTGTGGGCAGGCAGCAGGGGAGGTGTGGGCAGGCAGCAGGGGAGGTGTGGGCAGGCAGCAGGGGAGGTGTGGGCAGGCAGCAGCAGGGGAGGTGTGGGCAGGCAGCAGGGGAGGTGTGGGCAGGCAGCAGGGGAGATGTGGGCAGGCAGCTGCTGGAGGTGTGGGCAGGCAGCTGCTGGAGGTGTGGGCAGGCAGCAGGGGAGGTGTGGGCAGGCAGCAGGGGAGGTGTGGGCAGGCAGCAGCTGGAGGTGTGGGCAGGCAGCAGGGGAGGTGAGGGCAGGCAGCAGCTGGAGGTGTGGGCAGGCAGCAGGGGAGGTGTGGGCAGGCAGCAGCTGGAGGTGTGGGCAGGCAGCAGCAGGAGGTGTGGGCAGGCAGCAGGGGAGGTGTGGGCAGGCAGCAGCTGGAGGTGTGGGCAGGCAGCAGGGGAGGTGTGGGCAGGCAGCAGGGGAGGTGTGGGCAGGCAGCAGGGGAGGTGTGGGCAGGCAGCAGCTGGAGGTGTGGGCAGGCAGCAGGGGAGGTGTGGGCAGGCAGCAGGGGAGGTGTGGGCAGGCAGCAGGGGAGGTGCAGCAGCAGGGGAGGTGTGGGCAGGCAGCAGGGGAGGTGTGGGCAGGCAGCAGGGGAGGTGTGGGCAGGCAGCTGCTGGAGGTGTGGGCAGGCAGCAGGGGAGGTGTGGGCAGGCAGCAGGGGAGGTGTGGGCAGGCAGCAGCTGGAGGTGTGGGCAGGCAGCAGGGGAGGTGTGGGCAGGCAGCAGGGGAGGTGTGGGCAGGCAGCAGCTGGAGGTGTGGGCAGGCAGCAGGGGAGGTGAGGGCAGGCAGCAGCTGGAGGTGTGGGCAGGCAGCAGGGGAGGTGTGGGCAGGCAGCAGGGGAGGTGTGGGCAGGCAGCAGCAGGGGAGGTGTGGGCAGGCAGCAGGGGAGGTGTGGGCAGGCAGCAGCAGGGGAGGTGTGGGCAGGCAGCAGCTGGAGGTGTGGGCAGGCAGCAGGGGAGGTGTGGGCAGGCAGCAGGAGGTGTGGGCAGGCAGCAGGGGAGGTGTGGGCAGGCAGCAGCTGGAGGTGAGGGCAGGCAGCAGCAGGGGAGGTGTGGGCAGGCAGCAGCTGGAGGTGAGGGCAGGCAGCAGGGGAGGTGTGGGCAGGCAGCAGCTGGAGGTGTGGGCAGGCAGCAGCAGGGGAGGTGTGGGCAGGCAGCAGGGGAGGTGTGGGCAGGCAGCAGGGGAGGTGTGGGCAGGCAGCAGGAGGTGTGGGCAGGCAGCAGGGGAGGTGTGGGCAGGCAGCAGCTGGAGGTGTGGGCAGGCAGCAGGGGAGGTGTGGGCAGGCAGCAGCTGGAGGTGTGGGCAGGCAGCAGGGGAGGTGTGGGCAGGCAGCAGGGGAGGTGTGGGCAGGCAGCAGGGGAGGTGTGGGCAGGCAGCAGGGGAGGTGTGGGCAGGCAGCAGGGGAGGTGCAGCAGCAGGGGAGGGAGACCTGTGAGGGCTGTGGGTCTGCCATGCTTTGTGCTTGCTGGAAGCTGCCTGCTGGGCCAGGACCTGGGGCTTGGTAAGGAGGCAGTGTGGGCACAGGTGGCCACCAGCACCCTGGGCTGGAGCAGCAGTGCTGTGGCCAGCAGCAGCAGAGGTTGTCCTGTGCTGGGGGCACTGCTGGGGCTGCACCTGCAGCCCTGCCTTCAGTTCTGGGCCCCTTCTCCCAGGCAGGTCATGAAGGTGGTGCAGTGTGTCCAGGGGGTGGCAGTGAAGCTGGTGAAGGGTCTGGAGGACTTGAGGAGAGGCTGAGGGGCCTGGAGGGCCTGGAGACCAGGAGGCTGAGGGGAGATCTTCTCCCTCTCCACAGCACACTGACAGGAAGTTGGAGCCAGGTGGGGGCTGAGGTCTCTTGTCCTGAGTGATGTGACACAAGGACTCAGCCTCCAGTTGCCCCAGGGGAGGTTTGGTTTGGCCATGAGGAACAATTTCTGCCCCTTGAGGGTTGTGCAGGCCTGGCCCAAGCTGCCCTGGGCAGTGGTGGAGTCCCCATCCAAAGCCATGGGGATGTGGTGCTGAGGGTCATGCTTTGGTGGTGGCCTGGCAGAGCTGGGTTAAGAGGAGGAGGCTCCAGGGGCACCTCAGAGCTGCTGCCAGGAGCTGAGGGGATCCTGCAGGAAGGCTGCAGAGAGACTTTGGCTGAGGGGGTCTGGAGCCAGGCCCAGGGGGAATGGTTTGGAGCTGAGGCAGAGCAGGGTCAGAGTGGAGCTGAGGCAGAGCAGGGTCAGAGTGGAGCTGAGGCAGAGCAGGGTCAGAGTGGAGCTGAGGCAGAGCAGGGTCAGAGTGGAGCTGAGGCAGAGCAGGGTCAGAGTGGAGCTGAGGCAGAGCAGGGTCAGAGTGGAGCTGAGGCAGAAGTTGTTCTGTTTGTTTAATTCCCAGTGCCCCCAGACCAGAGTTAGGGAATGTTGGGTTTATTTTGCACCACTTTAGAAGGCTTTTGGAGCTGCTCTGGTTTGTGACCACCACTCCCCTCCCAGCTCCTCTCAGTGTCCCTGAGCAGCACCCAAGTGCAGTCACTGGGATTGTTCCACAGTCTGCAGCGTTGTGGCCTGCTGGGAGAGCTCCTGAGGAGCCCCAGGGATGTTTGTGAGCTGGGAAGAGCTGCCACTGCCCAACCTGTGCTGCTGCTTCGCCTCTCCACTGCCCTAGAAACACTTCCCCTGGGTGTAGCTGTGCAGTTCTAGCTGTGCACAGGGCTGAGACACCCCTGGAGAGGAGCTGGAGTTAGGTTACTTCAGTGCAGCAGGGCAGGGCAGGGAGAGGCAGGGGAAGCACAGGGGCTGCTCTGGGAGCCTCTGAGGGTGAGCTTCATGCACTGGCAGCTTCTGGGGGTCCTCTCCTTACAGCCACTCCTCCCTGCCTCTGCTCACCACTTCCCCAGAGCAATGCCAGGCAGGGAGAGGCTGCTCCTCTCCTGGTCACTCACTGCTGGCCATTTCATTTCCCTGCTGGGTTTTGATCCTTGGGGCAGGAGAAGCTCTTTTGTAGGTGATCTGTAGCCTGCTGATACCCAACTGATTGTGGCTCCTCTGAGCAGTGCAGCTCAGCCCCTGCTGCCCCAGCCAGCTGGGGTCACTGAGAGCTTTCTCTCAGGGTTTGTGTGCAGGCAGAGGGGCAGGAAGCAGATGTTGCCTCGGTGTCCTCTGGTGCTGGGCCAGGCAGCCCAGCTGGTGCCCTGCTCTGAGCTAACAAGGAAGGCAGATGCAGGGAGCCCTGAGCTGCCTCTTGCTGCCTGCTTGGCTCTGCCTGGGCTTTTAACTGGAGTGATTTCTGTCCCCTGCAGCAAGGCATCCTGTCAAAACTAGCTGAGCTCCTCAGGAGCTGGCTTCCTTTTCCACACTGCAAGAGAAATGAGGACATCCTCCACCGCCTGGTGAGTGAGCACTTTGGGGCTCTTCATTCCCTTCCCTCATCCCCCAACCCTCCTCTCCTCTCTTCCTCATCCTCTGAGCACCACCTCTGGGCTGTTGGCTTGGCTTTGGCTCCCAGCTTTGCTTAGTCTTAGGTCATGTTGGTCCTGGTTTGCAGTGCTGCCGTGCCAGGCAAACTGGGCACACCAACCCAGGCACAATGTCATCAGCCAGGCTGAAGATTCAGCTTCTCCCTACCCAGCTCTGCAGCCTGTCCAGGTCTGGCAGCACAGGATGACACAGGATGAGTCAGGAGGGCAGAGTTTCCTCCTCACCATAGTCCTGAAACAAATGTTTTCCATTAGCAGCAGAGTGCAAGTTATCTGAAGTGATAGCAGTGTGAGGGGGCTGGGGCTGTGCAGCCTGGAGAGGAGAAGGCTCCAGGGAGACCTCAGAGCAGCCTCCCAGTGCCTGAAGGGCTCCAGGAGAGCTGGGGAGGGACTTTGGACAAGGGCTGGGAGTGGCAGGACAAAGGACAATGGATTGAAGCTGGAGGAGGGCAGATTGGGACTGGAGATGAGGAAGAGATTCTTTAGAGTGAGGGAGGGGAGACTCTGGCACAGGCTGCCCAGGGAGGCTGTGGCTGTGCCCTCCCTGGAGGTGCCCATGGCCAGGCTGGGTGAGGCCCTGAGCAGCCTGGGCTGGGGGCAGGTGTCTCTGCCCCTGGCAGGGGCCTGGAGCTGGCTGAGCTCTAAGGTCCCTTCCAACCCAACCCCTCTGTGACTGTGTGGATCTGTCTCTCCACGTTGTGTCCATTGATGTCATCCATCATGCCCTGACTCCCACAAAGTGTTTGCTGTGTGTCCAGGACCAGCCCTGGGCATCACCTGTGGCACAGGGCAGCTGCTGTGGCTGCCTGGCTCAGCCCAGGGGGCCGGTGTGAGCCCCCAGGAGGGCAGGCTGGGGAGGTGTCAGTGCTCAGCAGGAGCTGTGTGCTGTGTCTGAAGGGCTGCTGCAGGCTGGGGCAGTGCCTGGGGCTGTGCCTGGGGCTCTCCTGGGCAGGGGCTCTGCTCACAGCCCCCGGGAGGGCAGGCTGGGGAGGTGTCAGTGCTCAGCAGGAGCTGTGTGGTGTGTCTGAAGGGCTGCTGCAGGCCGGGGCAGTGCCTGGGGCTCTCCTGGGGCTCTCCTGGGGCTCTCCTGGCTGCCAGGGCAGTGCCTGGGGCTCTCCTGGGGCTCTCCTGGGGCTCTCCTGGCCGCCGGGGCAGTGCCTGGGGCTCTCCTGGGGCTCTCCTGGCCGCCAGGGCAGTGCCTGGGGCAGTGCCTGGGGCAGTGCCTGGGGCTGTGCCTGGGGCAGTGCCTGGGGCTGTGCCTGGGGCTCTCCTGGCCGCCGGGGCAGTGCCTGGGGCTGTGCCTGGGGCAGTGCCTGGGGCAGTGCCTGGGGCTCTCCTGGGGCTCTCCTGGCCGCCAGGGCAGTGCCTGGGGCAGTGCCTGGGGCAGTGCCTGGGGCTCTCCTGGGGCTCTCCTGGCCGCCAGGGCAGTGCCTGGGGCAGTGCCTGGGGCTGTGCCTGGGGCTGTGCCTGGGGCAGTGCCTGGGGCTGTGCCTGGGGCTCTCCTGGCCGCCGGGGCAGTGCCTGGGGCTGTGCCTGGGGCTCTCCTGGGGCTCTCCTGGGGCTCTCCTGGCCGCCGGGGCAGTGCCTGGGGCAGTGCCTGGGGCTGTGCCTGGGGCTGTGCCTGGGGCAGTGCCTGGGGCTGTGCCTGGGGCTCTCCTGGCCGCCGGGGCAGTGCCTGGGGCTGTGCCTGGGGCAGTGCCTGGGGCTGTGCCTGGGGCAGTGCCTGGGGCAGTGCCTGGGGCTGTGCCTGGGGCAGTGCCTGGGGCTCTCCTGGGGCTCTCCTGGGGCTCTCCTGGGGCTCTCCTGGGGCTCTCCTGGCCGCCGGGGCAGTGCCTGGGGCTGTGCCTGGGGCAGTGCCTGGGGCTGTGCCTGGGGCTCGCCTGGGGCAGTGCCTGGGGCTGTGCCTGGGGCTGTGCCTGGGGCTCTCCTGGCCGCCGGGGCAGTGCCTGGGGCTCTCCTGGGGCTCTCCTGGCCGCCAGGGCAGTGCCTGGGGCAGTGCCTGGGGCTGTGCCTGGGGCTGTGCCTGGGGCAGTGCCTGGGGCTGTGCCTGGGGCTCTCCTGGCCGCCGGGGCAGTGCCTGGGGCTGTGCCTGGGGCAGTGCCTGGGGCTGTGCCTGGGGCAGTGCCTGGGGCAGTGCCTGGGGCTGTGCCTGGGGCAGTGCCTGGGGCTCTCCTGGGGCTCTCCTGGGGCTCTCCTGGGGCTCTCCTGGGGCTCTCCTGGCCGCCGGGGCAGTGCCTGGGGCTGTGCCTGGGGCAGTGCCTGGGGCTGTGCCTGGGGCTCGCCTGGGGCAGTGCCTGGGGCTGTGCCTGGGGCTGTGCCTGGGGCAGTGCCTGGGGCTGTGCCTGGGGCTGTGCCTGGGGCTCTCCTGGCCGCCGGGGCAGTGCCTGGGGCTGTGCCTGGGGCAGTGCCTGGGGCAGTGCCTGGGGCTCTCCTGGGGCTCTCCTGGCCGCCAGGGCAGTGCCTGGGGCAGTGCCTGGGGCAGTGCCTGGGGCTCTCCTGGGGCTCTCCTGGCCGCCAGGGCAGTGCCTGGGGCAGTGCCTGGGGCTGTGCCTGGGGCTGTGCCTGGGGCAGTGCCTGGGGCTGTGCCTGGGGCTCTCCTGGCCGCCGGGGCAGTGCCTGGGGCTGTGCCTGGGGCTGTGCCTGGGGCAGTGCCTGGGGCTGTGCCTGGGGCTCTCCTGGCCGCCGGGGCAGTGCCTGGGGCTGTGCCTGGGGCTGTGCCTGGGGCTCTCCTGGGGCTCTCCTGGCCACCAGGGCTGTGCCTGGGGCTGTGCCTGGGGCTCTCCTGGGGCTCTCCTGGGGCTCTCCTGGCCGCCGGGGCAGTGCCTGGGGCTGTGCCTGGGGCAGTGCCTGGGGCAGTGCCTGGGGCTGTGCCTGGGGCAGTGCCTGGGGCTGTGCCTGGGGCTCTCCTGGGGCTCTCCTGGGGCTCTCCTGGCCGCTGGGGCAGTGCCTGGGGCTCTCCTGGGGCTCTCCTGGCCGCCAGCTCTGCTCACAGCTGCTGTTTGCTCCCTCTGCTTCTCTCCGGCCAGGACCTGGGCTTCCGGGCGGACACGCTCCGCGCCATCCTGCACCAGGAAGTGCTGCTGCAGGAGGATGTGGAGCTGATGGAGTTCCTTGACCCCAGCATCCTGGCTGCAGGGCAGTGCAAGCTCCAGGACAGCAGGCAGCTGCCGACGCTCCGCTCCCTGGCGGCTCCCAACGTCTGGTACCGTGCAGAGCGCCTCCGCGGCCCCAGGCCTCCCTCCCCGGGAGGGGAGCTGCTGCCCCAAGCAGCCTCCTCCTCCCCCAGGCCCTGGGGGGCTTTGCTCCTCTGCCCCTCAGATGATTTGTGCCAGCCTGGGGTTTCACTCAGGAGTTTGCTGGGAGGAGTGGGGTTCAGCCTGAGGCAGCTGTGGACCCTGCTGGGGGCTGAGAGGAGGAACTCACCTGGCTGGAGAGCTGCTCAGCCTCCAGGGCCACGGTCTTGATTGACCCAGCAGTTCCCAAAGCTATCCACTGGTGATACTGATTGATTCATCAGTTCCCAAAGCTATCCACTGGTGATATTGATTAATTCATCAGTTCCCAAAGCTATCCACTGGTGATACTGATTGATTCATCAGTCTCTAAAGCTATCCAGGGGTGATACTGATTGATTGATTGATTGATCCATCACTCTCCAAAGCTATCCAGTGGTGATACTGATTGATTCATCACTCTCCAAAGCTATCCAGTGGTGATTTTGATTGATTGAATGATCCATCACTCTCCAAAGCTATCCACTGGTGATATTGATTAATTCATCACTCTCCAAAGCTATCCAGTGGTGATTTTGATTGATTGATTAATTCATGTCTCCAAAGCTATCCAGTGGTGATACTGATTGATTGATTAATCGATTAATCAGTCTCCAGAGCTACCCAGTGGTGATTTTGATTGATTGATTGATCCATCAGTCTCCAAAGCTATCCAGTGGTGATTTTGATTGATTGATTGATCCATCACTCTCCAAAGCTATCCAGTGGTGATACTGATTGATTGATTGATCCATCACTCTCCAAAGCTATCCAGTGGTGATTTTGATTGATTGATTGATCCATCACTCTCCAAAGCTATCCACTGGTGATTTTGATTGATTGATTGATCCATCACTCTCCAAAGCTATCCACTGGTGATACTGATTAATTCATCACTCTCCAAAGCTATCCAGTGGTGATTTTGATTGATTGATTAATTCATGTCTCCAAAGCTATCCAGTGGTGATACTGATTGATTGATTAATCAGTCTCCAAAGCTATCCACAGCCAATGAGATGCGATGGTGAAGACTGAACCCAGAAGTGTTCTCTCTGCTGTAGTCTCCACACAAGATGTTGAGGAGGGGGGGATGGAGTTAATTCTCAGGTGCAGCCCTGTGAGACCCCACCTGGAGCACTGTGCCAGCTCTGGGGCCCCCAGCATAGGAAGGAGATGAAACTGCTGGGGTGGGTCCAGGGGAGGCCATGAGGATGATGAGAGAGGGCTGGGAGCCTGCCCTGTGGGGACAGGCTGGGAGAGCTGGGGCTGCCGAGGCTGGAGAAGAGAAGGCTCCAGGCAGACCTCAGAGCTGCACTTCAGTACCTGCAGGGGGCTACAGGAAGGCAGGGGAGGGACTTTTCACACTTGCAGAGCTGCCACAGAGCTGTGCAGGAAGCTAGAACCCCAGAGATGATTTCTTGTTTTGGAAATGGGGAAGCATTCCTTGTGGAGAGTTCCAAACCCCAGCACAGGATGCAGAGCTGTGAGAGGTGAGGAGAGTCAGTGGTTTCCTTTCAGAAAGCAAACAAGAGGAGGTCTGAGCCAGTGAAGTCTCTGTGCCCCTGGAGGCCCATTCCCAGCCAGCTCTCTGCAGGCTGTCACCACTGTACCAGCCTGAGGCTGTGATCCCCAGGGTGAGCCACACAGGCACACAGTCTGCCTCCTGCTCTGGGCTGAGTTCTCCTGGCTGGAGGTGATGACTTCATGAAGTGTTTAAACTGCCCTTGAGAGCCAGCTGAGCTGAGATTGCCACTGCCTCGCTGCTGGGCTGCCACCAAATCCTCCAAGCGATGATCCAAGGCCTGATAGGGATGTGTTTGAAACCAGTGGTGTGCCTGGTGTCCAGGTTCAGTGAGTCAGGGCCTGGCAGAGGTGAGCTGGCGTTGCTGGAGGCTGCTGTCACCACCAGCCACAAGCCCTTCCCTGCTCCTGAACCTGGCAGTACAGAGGCTCTGCCTCCTGCCCTGCCTGCCTCAGTGCTCAGCAGCCAGGCCTTTGCTCTTGCTCTTTCCCTCCCTGGTTTGTGTTGAAAGTCACATGTGTTGGGGACACTGACCCTTCAGCATGGGCCCTGGTCCTCTGCTAGTGCCATAAAGAGCTGAGCACAGAGTGCCAGCTGGGGAGGGACCCCAAGGACCATCTGCTCCAACCTTGCCAGGTGCTGGTGGAGTGGGAACCACCCTTTATGTCCTGGTCCATGGATCTCCCTGAGCCTCCTCTCTCCAGGCTCTCTCAGCCTTCTGGTGATAGGATGAGAGGGGATGGGTTGGAGCTGGAAGAGAGGAGATTTAGACTGGAGATTGGGAAGCAGTTGGATGTTAGGAACAAGTTCTTTGGCATGAGGGTGCTGAGACTCTGCAACAGGTCACCCAGGGAGGCTGGGGCTGCCCCCTCCCTGGAGGGGTTGAAGGCCAGGCTGGATGAGGCCCTGAGCAGCCTGGGCTGGGGGTTGGAGCTGGCTGATCTGGGAGGTCCCTTCCAGCCTGAGCCATTCAGGGGCAGTGGCTGTGTGGTTTCCCCAGGTGGCTGCGGTGAGCAGCCTGGGGCTGATGCTGTCTCTCCTTGCAGGGACGTCTCGCTGCTCCTTGCCTCTGTAAGTGCTGCCTTTGTGCTCCCTTCGTGCTGGAAGGAGTCCTGGTGGCTGCCCTGGGGACTGCTGCTGCTGGGCTACGCTGCCTGCCGGCTGTGGGGCACATGGAGCACGGCCCAGCTGCAGAGGTCGCTGCGCAGGTCCTGTGCCCGGCTGGAGGAGACGGCGGCCGGCAGCCGCGCCTTCACCAACCTGGTGAGGAGGGCGCTGCGGCTCATCCAGGAGACCGAGGTCATCTCCAGAGGATTCACCCTGTGAGTCTGTGCTCCACCCTGCTCCTGCTCGGGGCCAGCCAGGGCAGTGGCCTCCCAGGCTGCCTCCCAACGAGGCAGAGAGGCTGCAGCTGGGAACTCGCTGCCACCCCCCTGAGTCCCACAGCAGAGCTGAGGCTCCCTCCCCCCTAGACCTTTGGGACCTCCTTCTCTGCTGGCAGTCAGTCACTTGAAGACATGGGTTTGGTACCAGTTGGTTTGGGGAGTCAGAGCAGCACTGTTGGCTTGAGGACTTCCTGTGTCTCATGTACAAATCTGTGTAAACCAAGTGGAGTGCTCAGGTCCCAGGAGACAGGGTGGCTTGGGAGCCATTCTGCTTGTATGCAGCAAGTGACAGTCATGAGAGCACAGCAGTGGACAGAGGCCACCAGAGGCCATTTCCCACCCCCAAGCTCACTCTTCTCTTCTTGCCTGCAGTTGGTGAGTGTTTAGACTCTGCAGTCACTGACTGCTGCCTTTGCCTCTGGGCCAGTTAGGGGATGTCAGTTAAGGGCTCCTCACCTCTCTCAGCCTTTGGCTAATCTGTGGTGAGTTGCTGTGGGAAAGACCACCAGGACATGTCCAGTGGGTGCCAGCCAGCCTGCTTCTGTGCTTTGCTCTTACAGCTCTGGGTGAGCATGTGCCAGTCTGACTGCAGGTGAAGGGAGGTGGGGAAGGCCAGCAGCTCAGCTCCAGCTGACTTCTTTCTAAACACACTAACAGACCAAGCAGCTGTGTCCCTGCCAGCCCCTGCTGCTCCCAGGCACATGCTCTCCCATGAACCTTGAAGCCACTTGGAGTTCATTTCCTAGCCTGAGCTGCCTCGGGTTTGCTTCCCTGGAGCAGTGCTTCCTTCTGCCTTTGGAATGCAGCAGCATGTCCTCAGCCTGCCCAGCTCTGTGCTGGGGGTTGGATTTTGCTGCAGAAGCACCCAGGGAGGCTGGAGGCAGCCTTATCTTTGCAGACAGGCTCTGAAGAGTTGTTGCTGTCAGGGCTTGTCCAAATTCCAGCTGGGGCCAAACAGTTGGAGTGCTTCCTAGGCCTACCCAAAGGAACTCCTGGTCAGTGCCTGCATCCCTGCATGTCTCAGATAAGGGATGGACAAAGCCCAGCCTGGACTGAAGCTGATGCCTGCTCTGCCAGCCTCTGCACTGAAAGCTCTGGCAAGCTGTTCAAAGGCTCTGCAGTGTGGCTGGAGAGGGAGCAGCCTGGCAGTGCCAGCGTGCCCCTGGCAGTGCCAGTGTGCCCCTGGCAGCAGCTGCCCAGAGCTCTGCAGGCTTTGCTTTGCTGTAGCCTGGAGGATCTTCCCACTCATGGGGTCATGCAGTTGGTGGTGGTTGGAAGGCAGCTCTGGAGAGCCCCCAGGCTAACACAGGGTCACCTGCATCAGGTTGCACAGGGATGTGTCCAGGAGACTGCACAAGCTCCCTGGGCAGCCTGCTCCAGTGCCCTGCCAGCCTCACCCTGTCCCTGCAGGCCCTTGCACACAGTCCCTCTGCAGCCTTCCTGGAGCTCCTTTCAGGTACTGCAAGGCTGCTGTTAGGTCTCTCTGGAGCCTTCTCTCTCCAGGCTGCACAACCCCAGGTCCTTCAGCTGCCCCTCAGGAGGCCTCTTCCCCAGCCCCTTCCCCAGCTCTGTTGCCTCTCTCTGCACTTAGCCTCTCTTCCCTTCCTGCTCTTTGTGGCTGAGAGCCAAAGCTGCAGCACTCTGTGAGCCCAATTAAAATGCAGGGAAGATCAATGGCCATTAGGAAGTTAGGGCCAGGGCATGCCTGGCACACAGACCTGTTTGCCACTTGTGCTAGTGGGAGATTCCTGGAATAAGGAAGGGTTTGACAAGAAGCCTGAAGCCTCTCTGCCCAGAGGCAGAGCAAATGGCTTGGCTGGGCACTGGCAGCACATGCTGGGGCTTTGTTGTGTGGAGGAGCTGGGGGTGCTCACAGCACTGGAGCACAACCCAGGCCTCTTTGCTCTGCTTCATGGCAGAGGAGTTTTGTTCCTTCCCTTTGGCCCTGCCCACTGAGCTGCAGCTTATCCACAAACCCTTCCAGCTCTGACCTCCAGGAGCTAGGGAAAGGGCAGAGGCTGGCATGCAGAACATTCCCTGCTGTGCTCTCCCTAGGGAAACCTATGGCAGGACTGGCAGTGGAAATTCATTTCAGAAATGGATCAGCACACTTGGGGTTGATTTTACTAGGTCTTTAAAGTCCTTGATGAGAGGTTGTTAAAGCAGTATAGGATCCTAGAATCCCAGAGTGGCTCAGGCTGGAAGGGACCTCAGAGCTCAGCTCCAACCTCCCTCCATGCCCAGGGACAGCTCTCAGCCAGGCTCAGCTGCTCAGGGCCTCATCCAGCCTGGCCCTCAACACCCCCAGGCAGGAGGCAGCCACAGCCTCCCTGGGCAGCCTGGGCCAGAGGCTCAGCAGCCTCCTGCTGAGCAACTTCTGCCTCAGCTCCACTCTGACCCTGCTCTGCCTCAGCTTGGAGCATCTCTGTGGCCTCCTCTGGGCTCTCTCCAGCAGCTCTGTGTCCTTCCCCTGCTGAGGACCCCAGAGCTGGAGGCAGGGCTGGAGGTGAGGTCTGAGCAGAGCCCAGGGGCAGGATCCCCTCTGCTGCCCTGCTGCCCACCCTGCTCTGGCTGCAGCCCAGCACACAGCTGCCTGAGGGCTGCAGGAGGCACTGCTGGCTCCTGGGGAGCTGCTCAGCACCCAGCACCCCCAAGGCTCTTTCTCCAGGGCTGCTCCCAACCCACTCTGCACCCAGCCTGGACTGGTGCCTGGGGTTGTCCCAGCCCAGCTGCAGGCCCTTGCACATCACTCACAGTCTCATGTGGGACACAGATATTTCCATGTGCTCTCTCAGCTGACATCTTCAACAAGCTGCAGCCTTTGGCATCAGGCCCCTGGTGCTCATCACATTAAACATCCTGACTTGGGTCCAGCCTTGCTCTCTGGGTGGGCTGCTTTGCTTCTGGTATTTGGCAGTGAAGGCCATAAGCTGTTTCCCCTCCCAGTCACTGCACAGCCTGGCCCAGCTAAGCACAGGCAGCAGGAGAGACATCAGGCTCAGGTCTGCTGCCTTACTCAGCTCATCGCTCAGAGGGGCTGCAGGAGGTTACCAGGCCTGCAGCCCTCCTCCCTCCTGCCCTTCCCCTCTGAACAGGGAATCACCTCCCTGGAGGTGTTCAAGGCCCATTTGGGAGGACCTTCAGCAACCTGGTCTGGTGGAAGACATCCCTAAGGGCTAAGGGGGGCAGGAGCTGGGTTCAGAGACTTGTAGGATGGGTTGGGTTGGAAGGGACATTGGGGCTCATCCGGTTCCAACCCCCCGAGCCAGGGGCAAGGGAGGCCTGGGTTGGAGGTCAGGAAAGGCCCTGGGCATGGAGGTCTTCTCCCCCCAAGCAATTCTGTGGTGTTGGAAAGGCTTGTAGAGCACAACTGGCCCTGGCTTGGGTGGGAGCAGCAGCAGGCTGCTGAGCCCCCTGCCCGCTGCCCTGAGGGGCTGCCTGTGCCCCGCCGGGGCTGTGCCCTGGGCGGTGCCGAGGGCGCCAGAAGTGCTGTGCTGTTGTGTGCAAACACTGTAGGACATCTGCACAGTTGTATCACATTTTACTTTTCAAGTTTGCTTGACAGGGTCAGTGCTGCTTGCCCCTTCAGCAGGGCTGGCCAGCACCCCAGCCCGCAGCTGCCGGGCCTGCGCAGGGCTGTGTACCGGGCGCTCGCCGCCAACCTCCGCGCCGCCAGGCTGGCCACGCTCTACATGCTGAAAGCATATCCTTTCTCTCTGCCCCCAGCCCTGCTCCTGCCCCTCACCCAGACCCCACCCCACCCAGGGCACCCTGTCCCACCCCCTGCAGGCGGCAGGCACAGCTCCAGCTGCAGCAGGCTGCCCCGGGACGCAGCCAGGCTGAGCTTGGATGGCTGCAGGGCTGGAGCCTCAGCCACCTCCCTGGGCAGCCTGTGCCAGTGTCTCCCCAGCCTCCCTGTGCAGAGCTTCCCCCTGATGTCCAGCCTCACTCTGCCCTGCTGCAGTGTGAGCGGAGCAGTGAGAGCTCCCAGGGCACTGGCACCACCCCATGCCTGCTCTGTGGCACAGGCTGCTCTGAAGCTGCCCGGGGGCCTCCTCTCTCCTCTGCTGCCTCCAGGACTTCTGGTCCAGGCTTGGCTTGGACTGCCTCTGGGAATCTTAGCATGTTCCTCCCTTGGAAGTGCTGGGGGCATTTGCAGGAGGCACTTGTCCTTGCTCAGGTGTGGTGATGTGTGTTTAGGGGGGGTGTGGGTTTGCCAGTGGCTCAGGCCCCTTCCTCCCAAGAGCCTCTGAAGCTTCAGCTCCGAGCGAGGGTGCGAAGCCTCCAGCCGAGCTGGCTCGGGTGCGTTGGGGTGGGATGGGATCTTTGTGCTCTGACACAGCTTGCCAGCAAGGAGCCAGTCAGCAGGGGGCGCCCTGCCCTGCTGTGCGTTCCGTGCCAGAGCTGCGCTGTTAGCCGCCTTGACTGCAGCTGCACCTACCCTCTGAACTCGGAGAGCGACAATGTGAGCAGCTACATCTGTGTGGTGCCCTTCAAGGAGCTGGGCCTGGGGCTGAGTGAAGAGCAGGTGTCTGAGGAGGAGGCACACAACCTGACCGATGGCTTCAGCCTGCCTGCACTCAAGGTGAGCACTCCCAGGGGACACAGGCAGCCCCACGAGCTCCTGCTGGGAATCCCTCACCTCTCAGGAAGCCCTGGGCTGGCACTGCCTGCCCTGTAGGAACATTTGTTCCACTGACCTGCAGGTTTTCAAGCCTTGTTAGCAGAGTTTCCAGGACCTGAGGTACAGAAGGGATCTGTTCACCACTGATGCCAGAGGGGTGCCAGGCATGGGGGTGGCAGGAGGCTCACTGCTCTCCAGGAGCCCATCCCTGTCAGGCCTGGGCACAGGAGAAGCCTTGAAGGAAACAGGATCCTTACTCCCATCTCCTTTCACTTTAGTTTGGGCCTTTTTCTACCTGCTGCTGAGTATTTCTGCTCCCCTCTGCCTGTGTTTGCCAGGCAGGAGTCTGTGCACTCCAGCGTGGGGAGAGCCAGTGAGGCCACAAAGGTGATCCAAGGGCTGGAGCAGCTCTGCCCTGAGCACAGGCTGAGGGAGCTGGGGCTGTGCAGCCTGCAGAGGAGAAGGCTCCAGGGGCACCTCAGAGCTGCTGCCAGCACCTGAAGGGATCCTGCAGGAAGGCTGCAGAGAGACTTTTGCTGAGGGGGTCTGGAGCCAGGCCCAGGGGGAATGGTTTGGAGCTGAGGCAGAGCAGGGTCAGAGTGGAGCTGAGGCAGAAGTTGTTCAGTAGGAGGCTGCTGAGCCTCTGGCACAGGCTGCCCAGGGAGGCTGTGGCTGCCTCCTGCCTGGGGGTGTTGACAGCCAGGCTGGATGAGGCCCTGAGCAGCTGAGTGTAGCTGAGAGGTGTCCCTGGGCATGGAGGGGAGGTTGGAGGAGCTGAGCTCTGAGCTCCCTCCCAGCCTGAGCCACTCTGGGACCTTTGAAGAGCACTGAAGTGCAGAGTGGCAGCCATGCAGTGGCCTTGTACCAGCTTTGGAGCCCAGATGCTGGGTTTGCCATCTGCAGGAGTCAGTGCTTGCAGCTGGAAGGAAGAGCTGCTTTCAGTGCAGGCCTTCTGCTTCTCAGGGGTCCTCTGCTGAGCCTCTTCCCTTTCAGCATTTTTTATGGCAATTCCATTCTTCTGTGTTCTGTGGAGCTGCCTCCTGTTGGACTTCATTCACTTAATTCCCAGCCCTTGATGTCTTTTGTTCTGCTACTAAATGTTCCCAGGAACAGTGGCTGCCAAGTTTTGCTGTAAACAAGAGGCTGCATCAGATGCAAGCTTCTGGAGTGGTTCCTCACTGCAACTGTGCAAGCAGGCAGAGCTAAGCCAAGCTTGCCAGCCAAGTCAGAGGCACAGAATGGCAGGGGCTGGAGAGGACCTCCAGAGGGCATTGTGTGCAGCCCCCCTGCCAGGGCAGGGCACACAGAGCAGGGCACACAGAGCACAGCCAGGTGGGGATGGGAAGGCTCCAGAGCAGGAGGCTCCACAACCTCTCAGGGCAGCCTGCTCCAGGGCTCAGCACCCTCACAGGGACAAAGGTTTCCCTCCTCTTCCCCTGGCACCTCCTCTGCTCCAGCTTGCAGTCTGTTTTCACCTGCAATTTGCAGTGACTGCTGAGGTGTTCTTTAGTCCAACTCTTGGGCTGCCTTCTGGGTGCAGCTCAGGTCACAGCTGCTGCACTTCAGCTGCTGTGAACTCAGGCACTGGTGCAGGCTGGGGGGTGCTTGAACCAAGCTCCATTGACATAAATCAGTCCCAAGCAGATTCCTGCCTTGATGCTTGGATAACACTGGGACATGTTTATAGAGCCATGGAATTGTTTGGGTTGGAAAAGTCCTCTGAGCTCCAGTCCAACATCAGCCCAACCCCACCGTGGCCCCTGGTGCCATGGCCATCCATTTCTTGAACCCCTCCAGCCATGGGGACTCCACCCCCTCCCTGGGCAGCCTCTGCCAGTCCCTGACCACTCCTGCACCAAAGACATTTTCCCTCCTCTCCAACCTCAGCCTCCCCTGCACACTCCAGGCCATTGCCTCTCCTTCTGTCACCTGAGGCTGGGGAGCAGAGCCCAGCCCCAGCTGACTGCAGCCTGCTTGCAGGGAGTCCCAGGGGGCAGTGGGGTCTCCCCTCAGCCTTGCCTGTGTTGCAGGCCTGGGCTGCTGTGCAGTGCTCCTCAGGCTGAGTCTCAGCTGGGCAGCTCTTCCTCTGCACTGAAGTGCAGCTGGATGCAGCCATTCCTTCCCATTTGGTGAGAAGGATGACTTTCATCCAGCCCCAGGTGGAGGCCACAGGGCAGATGCTGTCTGTGTCCTTCTGCTGCCTTGTCCCTGAACTAAACCACTTTGAAGAGGGAAAATGTTGGCTTAGTTCAAAGAGTGCTGGGGGAGGCAGTGGGGTGGTTTGGGTGAGGGTAAGTGTCAGCTCCTCAGGACATGGACACAGCAGGCTCTTGGCAGGCCTGGGCACACCTGGCATCTCCTTCCCTCTCACCATTTTGCCTTTGCTCAGGTAGGTTTTGGATTATTACTGCTCTGAATTCCTGGAGTCCCCCACCCCGTGTGCTGCTGTCTCACCTCTTGGCCTGTGCCTGCTGGAAGGTTTTGCTCTTCTGGTGTGCTGCTTAGAGCATGAGCTGCTTGACCTCCTGACCTGGGCAGCACAGCTTCAGGGACACCTGCCTGGCTGCTGCCCATTGGGTTTGCCTCTTCCCTCAGCATCCTGACAAGTCACAGCCCTGCATGTGTGCCCCAGGTGGCTTCCACATCACTCAGTGTCCCTTCTGCTCACGACCATCTCCTGGCAGTGGAGTTATTGGTGTGTCCTTTGGACTGTTTGGTCATTTGCATCCCAGTGTTCTGGATGTGCCCTGGGGCTGCAGCAGGCCACATCCAGCTGAAGGCACTGCAGCTTTTATTGGACTGCTCTGGATGTTTTGCTCTTGGTTGTTTGCACCCTGGGGAGCAACCCCTGCTGCTTGTCTGCAGTAGCCCAAAGATGGAAACCTCTTGTTCCAAGCGCTGCAGGTCCAGGACCTCAGCACCAGTGCATTGTGAGCTCTGCTCTGCAGCTGTAGGAGGTGGGGAAAGGCATGAGGAGTGTCCCTCACTCTGGGTTACAGCCTGCACCTACAGGCCCCTTTTGATGGGGGTCATTGCTGCAGGGAGAAGTGTCACAGCTGCCCCTTGCATTGCAGAGGAGGAGGAGTCCCCATCTGCCTTGGTGTCCTGAGCCAGTCCTTGCCCCTGCAGCTGGGAAGCAGTTCCCTCCCTTGCAGGCTCCCAGGCCATTGCAGTGGAGCTTTCCCTTGCTCCCAGCTGCACTGGCTGCTCCTCTTGAACCGGGGCTGACATTCCCAAGCAGAGAGCCAGAGCCTTCCTTGGGGTGGAAAAGACCTCCAAGATCATCGAGTCCAACCACTGGCCCAGTGCCAGCATGGCCAGGCTGGATGAGGCCCTGAGCCGCTGAGTCCAGCTGAGAGGTGTCCCTGGGCATGGCAGGAGGCTGGAGATCAGCTCTGAGCTCCCTGCCAGCCTGGGCCGTGCTGTGATTCAGGTTTTCCTGCTGCTGCCCAAGGAATGCTTTCCCAGGCTGTAGCAGCAGACTCCCTCTGGAGCCCGGCCCCACTGCCCTGTGCCCAGAGCTGACTCTGCCCTGTGCCCGGAGCCCAGCCCGGCCCCGCTGCCCTGTGCCCAGAGAGGAGCCCAGCCCGGCCCTGCTGCCCTGTGCCCGGAGCTGACTCTGCCCTGTGCCCAGAGCTGACTCTGCCCTGTGCCCAGAGAGGAGCCCAGCCCGGCCCCGCTGCCCTGTGCCCGGAGCCGACCCTGCCCTGTGCCCGGAGCCGACCCTGCCCTGTGCCCTGTGCCCGGCGCCGACCCTGCCCTGTGCCCCGCGCCGACCCTGCCCTGTGCCCGGCGCCGACCCTGCCCTGTGCCCGGAGCCGACCCTGCCCTGCTGCCCTGTGCCCGGAGCTGACCCTGCCCTGCTGCCCTGTGCCCCGCGCCGACCCTGCCCTGTGCCCTGTGCCCGGCGCCGACCCTGCCCTGTCTTGCAGGTGCTCTTCCAGCTGTGGGTGGGCCAGAGCTCGGAGTTCTTCCGGCGGCTGGCGCTGCTCCTCTCGCCGTCCAACGCCTGCCCCCAGCCGCTGCTGTGCGCCGCCCGCCTGCCTCACCACATCCTCTCCGACGTGACCCAAGGGCTCCCTCACACGCAGGCTGCCTGCCTGGAGGAGCTGCGGAGGAGCTACGAGTTCTGTCGCTACCTCCAGACGCAGCCCCCGGCGGGCGGCGAGCGGCCGGCGCGGCCCCAGCGCTGCGGGCAGCTGGGCAGCCTGCAGACCGCGCTGCGCAGCCTGCAGCTCCACCTCAAGGCGCTGCTCAACGAGTGAGTGAGTCCCCCCCGGCCCCCGGGGCAGCCTGCGGGAGGGGGCTTCGGCCGCGGGTTCTGCGGGCTGAGAGCCGCGGGCGGCGCCGTCACGGACCCACGGAGCGCTGGGGGGCACCGACACAGCGCCCGGTGCCGGGGCAGGGCACGCAGCAACGCATCCGGGTGGCCTTGGGAAGCCTCCAGAGAGGGAGACTCCGCAGCCTCCCTGGGCAGCCTCTCCCTGAAGGGGAAGATCAGAGGATGTGAAAGGGAATGGCTGAAGGGAAGGTGAGGTCAGGTCTGTGTTGTGAGTTCTTGCTGTGATCTCTTCATCACTCAGGGTAATCATCCTTGAGGATGAGCTTGAAAAGCTTGCCAGCACTAAGGAGGCAGCTGAGCTGACAACAGAAGCCCACCAGGCTCTGGAGCAGAAACTGAAGTTTATCCAGCCCCACATGCAGGCAAGCAACAGCTGCTGGGAAGAAGCCATTTCTCAGGTGGAAAGGATGAGTGGAAGGAACCCCAGGCAAAAAGGTAACAATGTGGGGCTGAACCTGGCAGTGATGGGAGGCCCTGCAAGGGGCAAAGACAGCATCCACCCCAGGCAGCCCAGCCCTGGCTGAAGAGGGTCTCTCAGCCACCCACTTTGACCAGTCTCTGTACATAGGTCAGAGTTTGTTCTTTGTGGTGATCCTGAGGCTCTGGTTCCAGCAAAGAGAGAGTCACCTTGCTAACTCTGCCCCAGCCCTGTGGGCTCAGGCTGTTCATCTCCAGGTGGGGCCAGGAGAGGCTTTCTGCCTTTGCCTGGTGGCTCTGGTGTGAAGGACTTGGGTGAATGTCCTTGAGAGCTGAATTTGTGTCTTGCATTGGAGGTGGAGAGCTGATTGACACTGCACTGGCACTGCCACAGGGCTGTCTTGGCCATGGCATTGCCTGGAGCACTTCATGTCCTTTGCCTTCTCCCTGGGAGTGAGCTTGGGAGACACACTGAGCACCTTACCCCAGCCTGAGGGCCCTGTGCTGCCCATGCTGCTGCTGGGCATCACCACTGCCTTGCATCCTCACAGAGGGTGGGAAAGGACCTCTCAGACCATGGAGTCCAGCTGTAACCCTGGAAGTGAGCTGAGGCTCTCCTGACATGGAGCTGAACCTGCCCTTCCTAACTGTTCTTCCTGCCAGGGGCTTTGGTACTGCCCAAGCAAGGCACAGTTGGGCAGCTGGAACATGCTGGTGATGGACCTGGGGCTGGGGCTGCCAGCAAGCTCCCTGCTGAAATGCAGATGTGCAGGGAGCTAAGCTCTGCAGGACACAGGCTGGGATGTGCAGCAGGTGGATGGATGCTGCTGTGGGCCCACAGCTGGGCAAGCTGCCCTTGCTCATCCTAACTCCAGCACAGAGAGGACTGGTGCAGAAATTGGCTATGAAAGAAATCCTCTGCCCTGAGCACAGGCTGAGGGAGCTGGGGCTGTGCAGCCTGCAGAGGAGAAGGCTCCAGGGGCACCTCAGAGCTGCTGCCAGCACCTGAAGGGATCCTGCAGGAAGGCTGCAGAGAGACTTTTGCTGAGGGGGTCTGGAGCCAGGCCCAGGGGGAATGGTTTGGAGCTGAGGCAGAGCAGGGTCAGAGTGGAGCTGAGGCAGAAGTTGTTCAGCAGGAGGCTGCTGAGCCTCTGGCCCAGGCTGCCCAGGGAGGCTGTGGCTGCCTCCTGCCTGGGGGTGTTGAGGGCCAGGCTGGATGAGGCCCTGAGCAGCTGAGTGTAGCTGAGAGCTGTCCCTGGGCACGGAGGGGAGGCTGGAGGGGCTGAGCTCTGAGCTCCCTTCCAACCTGAGCCATTCCATGAGCTTCTGTGCAGGTCCAGGCATGAGCTCACCACATTAGTGTCTGCTGTGCCTGGCAGTCTGCTCTGCCAGCCTCCCTCTCAGTCAGCAGTGCCCTGCCTGTGCCAGCCTGCTGTGGTGCTGATGTCCCCTCAGGCAGCAGTCCCTGGCCTCTGGACTGCACACCAGAGTGTTTGTGGCTGCTGGAGCTTTGGTTCTGCTGTGTGCAGCACTCTGCCAGCAGGCCCTGGGACCTGCTGCAGCTCAGGACTCTCCTGCTGGCAGCTGTGGAGGGGAGGCATTGCATGGGGAATGGGGGGCACAGAGATCCTTCCCTTCACTGCTGCCCAGTGGCTTTGCTGGGGGGGAGCTGGAGCTCAGCCTCCCTTTGGCAGCAGTTGCACTGAAGTGCATCACAGGAGCTGCTTTTAAATGAATGCTACTCATGGAGAACTGTTTTTGTCTGACTGTATTTGACTTCCCTGAGGTCATTCCAAGCAGTCCTGCTCCTGGGAGTTGACCTTGTCAAGCTCATCCACTCTAATTCTTCTGCTGCCTTTCTCTAGAGCTGCCCTGCCAGCCATGCTCATGTGAATTACTTCACTCCAGTAGCTCCTTTTGCCCTGTGCCTCCTGGAAGCTCTTGGGAAGAGGACCCCTGCAGCCAGGCTGAGCTCTCTTTTGCCTTGATGCAAACCCCAATGAGTCCTGTGGCAAGAGCTGTGGTCAGGATGCTCTGGTAGCAGGCATGGTGTCCAAGCTGCCCAGCACTTGCTGCAGCAGAGCATGGAACAGACTGATGGAGGCAGAAGGCTTGGAGGAGCTCTCCCAGATCACCCAGGCCAACCTTCTAGCCAGCACCCCCATGGCCACTCTACCCTGGCCCCAGCTGCCATGGCCACAGGTTTCCTGAGCCCCTCCAGGGCTGGGGACTCCACCACCTCCCTGGGCAGCCTCTGCCAGGCCCTGACCACTCCTGCAGCCAAGAAATTCTTCCTGATCTCCACCCTGGCCCTGCCCTGGTGCAGCTTGAGGCCAGTTCCTCTTATCCTGGTGTTAGTTTCTAGGGAGCAGAGCCCAAGCCCCAGCTGGCTCCAGCCTCCTCTCAAGGAGCTGCAGAGAGCCATGAGGTCTCCTCTCAGCCTCCTCTTCTCCAGGCTGACCAATCCCAGCCCATCCAGGCTGCCCTCATCAGCCCTGCTGGTCAGTGCAGCTCACCAGCTGCAGCAGCAGGGCAGAGGGGGTAGCATTTGCAGTGTCTGATGAGCAGTGCTGAGGAGGGAGCTGCTGCTGGTTGCTTAGCCTCAGTGGTGAGAGGGAAGCTGTGTGGCTCTGGTAGACATCTTTAGCAGGCTCTGATAGTTGTGCTGGGTGTCTCCTGTGGTGCTTCTTCAGGCCCCATGTCTCCAGGGGGAAGCTTTGCCAGTGCTGTTTGCTGGAGGTGCCTGGGCCCTGCCCGAGTCAGAAACATCCAAGCTTCCCTCATCTCTTCCTCTTCTTTGTTTAATGCCTTCTCTTCTCTCCCCCCAAAGGCAAACCTGAGGTTCCCTGTGCCAGCCTCCAGCACACTGCAGTCCCTTTAAGCCAGCCTGCCATATACATAGAAAACAGAGACCCAGTCCCTGAGGAGCAGGTAAAAGAAGCACTGCTTCAAATGCAAGCTGGGGCTTGTGTGCTGCACCCAGGCCTTGTGTGCTGCACCCAGGCCTTGTGTGCACAGTCACAGAAGGGTAGGGGTTGGAAGGGACCTCTGGGGAGCATCCAGCCCAACCCCCTGCCAGGGCAGGGCAGGGCACACAGCAACACAGCCAGGTGGGTCTGGAAAGTCTGCAGAGGAGGAGACTCCACAGCCTCTCTGGGCAGCCTGCTCCAGCAGCCTCACCCCCAGGAGGTGTCTCCTGGTGCTGGTCACCCTCATGTGTGAAAGGAGACCTTAGGTGGCTGCAGGAAGGTTAACTTCCAGTGAGTGGCCTTGCTCCAGCATTAGTCAGACACTGAGAGCAGTGTCAGTCCCTCTGGCTCTGCTCAGGCTGGGCCCCATCCTGTTATGTGCTGGGCTGCTGAGGTCACCTGGCTGTGCTTCGGGTTGCAGGGCAGGACCTGCACTGACTGTGAGGGTCAACATCTTCCTTCTCTCTTGGTTTCTGTCTTCAGGAGCTGGAAGCCTATGTGGATTATTCTGACTCAGAGAATGAGCACAGGAGGGAAGATTTCTACTGCTTCTCCCAGGAAGAGAGAGAGAAGCAGGAACGAGAGAGGCAGGAGTCCAAGAGGGTGTTGCAAGAGCTCAAATCTGTGCTGGGCTTCAAGGCTTCAGAGGTAGAAAGGCAGAAGTGGAAGCAGCTGCTCTTCAGTGACCATGGTAAGCATGGCTCCTGAGGAAGGAACTCCCCTCTGAGAAGGGGCTGGGCCCTGGTTCCCCCAGCTGCTGGCTGTGGCAGCACTGGGCCAGGGCTTTGCTGTAGCAGAGTCCTTGGCAGAGGTCTGCTGCTCCATCTCCTTGTACTGCCTGTTGAAAACACCTCGGGGAAATGGGAGCTGGGCTCCAGAGAGGGTCTGGAGCTGAATGATTTAACACACAGCACACAGAACTGTCAGGCCCTCAGCCCCTCAAACTGAGCTGACTGCCATGGCTTTCCCTAGGCAGGAGTTGTAGCCAGGGGCACAAACAAATCATTGCCCAGAATGCAAAGAAAGCAGCAGGAATAGCCCCAGGCTCAGGAGCTAGGCTCAAGTGAAGGGCTAGGCTGTGACTACTGAAGGCTCCTCAAAGGGCCAGCCTGGCTCTGGCTCCCAGGAGACACTGGGCATGCAGAGTACCTTTGACAACAGCACTAAAGCCCAGGGCTCTGAGGGCTGCTGGGGAGCTCCAGCCACTTGCAGCTGAGGGCAGGAGTAGGAGAGCTGCTCTTGCCTCAGCCCCTGCCCCAGCAAGAGGAGTGGGAGCAGCTCCCTCCCCTCCCTGCTGGACTTGGGCTCTGCTAGGCTGGCAGTCACTTGGCCTCCCCTCTCCCCTGCCCTTTCCCATTCTCATTCCTCTTACAGAGGCTGTGAAGAGCCTTCTGAAGCACTTCACTTCCTCTGGTGTTTAGGACACCCCCCAGGTCTGGCAGCACAGCCAAGGGCTCTGCCTCTGCCAGTGCCTGCCACAAGACAAAGAGCTGGCTTGCCCCTTGCAGTCCCTCAGTGAGAGCACCCAGCCCCAGACCCCCTCACTGAGGAGACTGCATCAGCATCAGCCCCACAGCTTGCTCCTCACAGCCTCCTCCTGTGTGTTCCTTTAGCCACAGCTATGGCAAAAGAAGCACCCAGGCCACTCAGAGCCACAGAATGCCAGGAGCAGGGAGGGACCCCAGAGGTGAGCCAGTCCAACCCCTTCCAGAGCAGGATCACCTAGGGCAGGCCCCCCAGGACTGCATGCAGGAGGGTTTGAGAGCTCTCCAGAGCAGGAGGCTCCACAGCCTCTCTGGGCAGCCTGCTCCAGGGCTCAGCACCCTCACACCAAAGAAGTTTCTCCTCATGCTGAGGTGGAGCCTCCTGGGGTCCAGCTTACACCTCCTGTGCCTTTCCCTATTGCTGAGCACCACTGAAAGGAGCCTGGCAGCTTGTCCCTCCTGCCCCAGTCAGCAGGGGCATCTCCAGCCAGCTCAGCCAGCTCAGGGCTTGCCCATGGGTGCCTGCAGGGCTGTGTCTGCTCCCATGGCAGCTCCAGGGGCAGAGTTTCAGCCTGCCAGCCCTGCCCACACTGCTGCTCTCAGCCAGCTGAGGTCAGGACTGCCCCAGCCAGGGGGCAGTGGAGGACTCCTGAGGCCTTGCATTTTGTTTCCTGTGCAGAGCTTGCTTGTGTCCCAGAGCTGTTCTCATCTCTGCTTACAGGGGGAGAGGCAGAGTGGAAGTAGAGAGGGAAATGCACCTTGGGACTCTGCTGTTGCCACTCAGTTTTGTTCCTGCTGCTACTCTAATGGAGCTGCTGCAGCTTAGGGCCACTGGAGCTGGACAAGTTCTCCTTCCTCATGGAGTGACTGTACCAAGTTGTACTAACCCTGGGCCCTGGGAGGAGAGACTTCCTGGCCAGCATCCCTTGGGGCTGGCTGCTGCTACTAACTTCAGGAGAGGCCTAACTTAACCCACCCTCTGTTTGTGAGGACACCTTCCCTGGCTGTGGGACTCGGGGTGTGTGGCCTTGGCGTGCTGCCTGAGGCCAGACCTTGCCTGGAAGGACTTGCTCCTGGCTCAGCTCTCTTGGTGGGAGTAGGTAAAGTGTTGTTTCACCCCAGGCAGCTCCCAGCTGTGCACAGTGCAGCACTGTTCCTTGTGTTCCTTTCTCACTTCAAGTGCATCATCTGTGGCTGATGCCAGCTGCAGCCATGCTCAGTCTTGTGCTGTCTCTTCATGTCACAGAGCTGCAGGGGCAGTTCCAGCAAGTGGCTTTCACATTTGGCTGCAGCCTCGTGGTGAGCAGACCCTTCTGTTGCAAGTGTTGTTTGCTTGTGGCTTGTGTTGCTTCTGCTGTTTCAGAGGTTGGTTGCTTTAAGCCATGTTGACCCTTGCAGTCTCTGTGACTAAATTACTGCTCTCCAGCAGCTTGCTTTTAGTCATCCTTTCTGTTTCTCCCCCCTCTTTAAGCTGCAGTGAAACCCCTGTCTCCTGTAGAGCCACTGAAGCTCCCCAGTAATGGGGACTCACACATGGATTCAGCTACAGAGCAGCAGAGCTGTAGCCAAAGGTGTGAGAGAGCTGAAGAGACAGACTCAGAGCCCAGAGGGAATGCTGCTGATGAGAGCAGGACAGAGAATTGCTCTGAAGACCCTGAGGTGGAGGAAAACAAAGGCAGTGCTGCTGAGGAAGGTGTTTCTGAGAGGGCTGAAGAAGGGAAGTGTGGCCAGCAGCAGGGGGAAGACCTGAAGGCCAGCAGCTGGGATGGAGCAGAGGCTGCAGAGCCTCCCTGGAAGGATGCAGTGCACTCCAGGCTCAAGCACAGGCTGGCCCAGCTCCACACAGCCACAGAGCTCGCCTTCACATCAGGCCTGGCTGCACAGGCTGCTGCCAGGTCTCTCACTTTCACTGCAATGCAAGAGGAGACTTTTGGAGATGAGGAGGAGGAGGAGTGTGAAGAGCACGGGGAGGACTGTGAGAGTGAAGAGAGAGGCTCTGAGAGTGAAGAGAGAGGCTCTGAGAGTGAAGAGAGAGGCTCTGGAAGTGAAGGCAAATGCTGAGTCTGAGGTGAATGTGGCTCAAGCAACAGCAGGCCAGGTGGTGGAGGAGGCTGAGGTGGGGGCTGCAAGGCTGAGGCTGGCTGGAGGAAAGGAGACCTCAGCATCTGTAAGTCTGAGACACTGAAGAGGACCTCTGAAGGTGGGGAAGGTGTGCAGGTGAGAGAGGCTTAGGCTGCACTCAGGAGATGGTTGGCTGCTGCCTGGAGAAGAGCCTGGTGCTGGGGGCTGCAGTTAGTGCTTGCTGCTTCAGTCCATCAAGATCTCCTCTGCTGCTGCTCTCTCCTGGCTGGAAAGAAGTTGAAAAGGGAACTCCAGCACCCCCTGAGCTGTGCTCTGGGTTTGCTCTCTGATCCTGTTGTCCTGGGATGAATGGCTGTGCCAACAAACCAACAACCCAGCCAGGCCACTGCTGATGGAGGAGCCTGAACTGCTGCCTGGGACCTGCCCTCCACCTCCTGCTTCCTCTTTGTGCCTGCAGGGTGTTGGCTAAGCCAGGGCAGGGCTGGGTGGTGCTGTGCTTAGTGCTGTGGCTCCCAGCTGAAAAAGCAGAGCTTGGAGGCAAAACTTGAAAGGTGAGTGCTGGGGGGGTGGGATAGAGGAAGTCCTGCTGCAGAGGAAGGCTTCTTCACCATGGGTGAGGGGTGAAGAAATGCCAACCTCAGAGCTCAGCTCCTCCAACCTCCCTCCATGCCCAGGGACAGCTCTCAGCTACACTCAGCTGCTCAGGGCCTCATCCAGCCTGGCCCTCAACACCCCCAGGCAGGAGGCAGCCACAGCCTCCCTGGGCAGCCTGGGCCAGAGGCTCAGCAGCCTCCTGCTGAACAACTTCTGCCTCAGCTCCACTCTGACCCTGCTCTGCCTCAGCTTGGAGCATCCTTGTGGCCTCCTCTGGACTCTCTCCAGCAGCTCTGTGTCCTTCTCCTGCTGGGGACCCCAGAGCTGGAGGCAGGGTTGGAGGTGAGGTCTGAGCAGAGCCCAGGGGCAGGATCCCCTCTGCTGCCCTGCTGCCCACCCTGCTCTGGCTGCAGCCAGCACACAGCTGCCTGAGGGCTGCAGGAGGCACTGCTGGCTCTGCTGTGTGCTGTGCTTCCACCTCCTCCTGCCAGCACTGGCAGCACTTCCCAGTTCCCAGTTCAGACTCAGTGTGTGGCTACCAGTTAGAGGTCTGCTCTTGTCCAGCACTGGGGTTTGGAAGGTGAATGAGGGGAGGGGAGGGGGCAGCCAGCCCACCCATGGGGTGCAGGATGGCAGACAGGAGGCTCAGAAGCCCTGTGGGCATGGCAGCTGGGGCCATGGCTGGATGGCCATGGTGGGGCTGGGGTGCTGGTTGGGCTGGGTGAGCTCAGGGAGCCTTTCCAACCAGAAGAGCTGTGTGGTTGTGCTGAGCTGCTTAAGGGAGGTCCATTCCTAGGTAGGGAGGAAGCAGTCAGGGCTTGGTAGCTTCAGGAGTGCTGGCTGCCAGCAGCAGCCATCTGCTCTCAGGAGGAGCACCACACAAGGGCTGCTCAGGGTGCCTGACCTTTGTGCTTCCACAGGCTTAACAATGACAGCTTTGAGAGAGACTCTGGGATGGGAGCCAGGCATGGGTGAGTTGTCCTCCAGGTCTCATCCAGGGCCACAGCTGCTCAGCTTTAAACAAGCTCCTGCTGGCTGCTGCTGCCCTGCTCAGCCTCATCTCCCCAAAGGCCTCCCTGGCCCCCCAGGAGTGCTCACAGGCAGGCTGCATGAGCCTGGGGGGCAGCCTGGGGGCAGCCAGGCCTGGGGGGTGCTGGAGCAGTGCTGTGATCCTGTGCAGGAGCAGGATGGCTCTCAAGTGTTCAGTGCCTCTTGCCTGCTCTCTTGCAGTCCCCTCAGAGCCTGCTGCCTCCTCACCTCTTCCTGGCCCCCAGAGCAGCTGGGGGGGGCTGGGGCTTGTTTCTCACCCAGGTCCCTTTGCTGCACTGCAGCAGGTCAGGAGCCTCCAGCAGAAGCCTGAGCACCAGCAGCCATGCTGCAGAAGACAGGGCCAGGGCACACAGGGGCTGGAGAGGCTCCTCTGGCTTCACCCCTCCTGGGAAGGGCTGCCCTGAGGTGACTCTGGAGGCTCTGAGCCAGGCCCCATGACTTTCACAGTGGCAGGGGTGGGAAGGGACCTCCCAAGGCAGGGTTGCCTGGAGAAGGTCACACAGGAGTGTGGCCAGGTGAAGGTCTCCAGAGATGGAGACTGCACCACCCTGAGCAGCCTGCTGCAAGGCTCCAGCACCTCCTCCAGGCTAGGCCTGCCCTTCCCTCCAGTGCCCTCCTGGCAGTCTCCAGCTCTCCTCAGCATCCTGCAGCCAGCTCTTCAGCAGCTTGGTCACCTTCCCTTCGCCTCTGAGCTTGTCTGATCCTCATGAAGTCCTCAGGGCTGGCAACCTGTCTGTCCTGCCTTTCCTTCCAGGGAGCTCTGACCTGCACCTCAGCCTGCCCCTCCTACTCCCTCCTGGCTCTCAGAACAGTCACTTCCAGCAATCTCCCTCCCTGGGGATCCTGGGATGGTGAAGTCTCCTCAGCAGGCTGCTGCTTGGACACAGGCTGCTCCTCACATGCCCAGCTGTGCCAAGCCTGCTCCTTCCTGCAGCAGGGCTGAGAGCTTGCTCTCCAGCTGCTGTGCCAAGGTGCTGTGGCTCCACAGCTGCCCAGCCTTGAGCTCTGAGAGCTCAGGCCCTAGGCTGTGCTTGAGCCTTCCCCACTGGCAGCTCTGCTGAGCCCCCTGAGCTGAGCCCCCTGAGCTGAGCCCCCTGAGCTGAGCCCCTCTGCCTGCTAGTCAGAGCAGCAGTGAGTTGGTTCTTGATGTCCCTGGAGGGCTTGCAGGAGTTTTCCCACCCATGCACACCCAGAGGTGCTCCTTGTGCTCCACATGGCTGCTGCCAGGGGCCTGCCTGCCTGCCACAGAGGTTCTTCTCCTCTCAGACTTCCCAGCTACCTGCTGAGGTGACCACAGCTGCCACTCCTGCTGCCCAGCAGCACCAGGCCTGAGCTCCCCTCTAGCCAGCAGGCTGTGGGGGTGGTTCAGATGCACACTGCCTTCCCCCCCGGCTTAGGAAGCTTTTCCCTCGTGTCTTCTCCTGCTGAGGCTCTGCAGCTGAGCCCCTGGCAGTGCCTGCCTGCCCCCCTGCCTGGTCTGGAACACCAGCACAGCTGCTCAGCGCTTCCTGCCCGCTGCACCCTTAGCAGTTCCCAGCCCAGGCCCTCAGGGCAGCACAGAGTGCCACAGGGAAGGGGCAGAGCAGACCCTTGATGAGCTGCTGTGGCACTGCTCAGTAAAGGAGAGCTAAACTAGAGGAGGGGAGGCTGGAAAGGGCAAGCTGCAGCAGGGAGCTGCTGGCAGGGCACCAGGGGGAGGTCTCATGTGGCACTCTGCAGCCCACAGCCTCTCCTGAGTGTGGCAGGAGATGCTCAGCAGGCTGCTGCTCCTGCTGCTCTGCACAGCTCCTCTGCTCTTCGTTGCAGCCAGGCTCAGGCTGCTGTGCTGGAAAGGCAAGAGCCAGCTCCATGCAGATCAGGCCCTGGGGCTGCTCCCTCCAGCTCTCTCTGGTGTCAGCCTCCTTCCTTCAGCTGCACCAACCCCCCTGAGCTGTTCTGCCTCTCTGCTGCCAGTTGCTGCTGCTGCTTTGGACACAGCCCCAGGCAGCTCTGGCCCTGCAGGCCTTGGCAGCAGGCATGAAGCCTGCTGGCTGGCTGGGAGGCTGCAGGGCTGCAGCCCTGGCACAGGCCTGCTCCTGCCTTGCCCTCCTGTGCTGCTTTTTCTTACCAAGTGCCATGGCCACAGGGTTCTGGAAGCCCTCCAGGGCTGGGGACTCCACCACCTCCCTGGGCAGCCTCTGCCAGGCCCTGACCACTCTGGCAGCAAAGAGATTGTTCCTCATCTCCAACCTAACCTTCCCCTGGTGCAACTCGAGGCCATGCCCTCTTGTCCCAGCCCTGGTTACTTGGAAGAGGCAATCCCCAGCTCAGTGCAGCCTCCTCTCAGGCAGCCCCTTGGAGCCTCCTAGCTGGGGCTCAGCTGGGAGCCAGCAGCAGGCAGATCCTGGGCACCTGTCTGGCTGCATGGCTGCCAAGAAGACTTTGTGCACTTTGCAGGTGCCAGAGCAGGGGCAGCAGCACAGGGCTGCTTCTGCCTGCAGCCTGGTGGCTCCCTCAGGGTGCTCAGGCTGGGGCCAGAGCAGGGCCTGGCGCCTGCTGAGGTCAGGGGCCCTGGCTGGTGCACTCCTCTTGCTGTCAGCCTTCTCCCTGGGGCATCCCCAGGCGGGGGAGCACTCTCCTCTCCTGACTGGTGTCTGCAGGAAGGGAAGCTCAGGGCTGCCTGGGGAGGGGCAGGCAGGCAGGGAAGCCTGCTGAGGCAGGAGCTCTGAACCAGTGCCTGAGCAGCACTTGCTGTGCAGTCCCAAGGCCTTGCTGCCCCTTTGCTGTGCAGTCCCAAGGCCTTGCTGCCCCTTGCTGTGCAGTCCCAAGGCCTTGCTGCCCTTTGCTGTGCAGTCCCAAGGCCTTGCTGCCCTTTGCTGTGCAGTCCCAAGGCCTTGCTGCCCCTTGCTGTGCAGTCCCAAGGCCTTGCTGCCCCTTGCTGTGCCAGGCTGGTTTGTTTTCCTGGGCACACTGAGCAGATCCAGCTGCTGCTGGCAGAAGCCTGCCCCCCACCTGGGGTCTGTGATGCTTTGCTTTGCCTGGGGGTGCTCAGAGTGCTGAGCTGCCCTGGGCAGGAGCTGGACCCTTCCTATACTGCCAAGAATGTACAGCTCTAGCTCTGAAGACTTCAGATTGTATCTTTTGGAGCAAGCCTCCTTCTCCAGCCCCCCAACCCCCTCCCTGTTTCTCTACTTCCCTGCTGGTTTATTAGACCCTTGTGTTGATTGTGTATCTCTTTGTACCAGCTGTGTTGCTGTACTCCTCCTTCTCTCATTAAAACCTCTTCTTCTCACCCCTCTGCTGTGCTGCTTCCTCTGGGGATTCCTCCTTCCACCTCAGGGGCTGTGTGCTGCTCCCCTGGGGCACAGGCCTGGAGAGCCAATCCAGCCTGTGTCCAGCTGGGCTGCCCTGGGCTGCTTGTGCTGCACAGCTCCTGCCTGAGCTCCTGCAAGTGTCTGGGCTGGGAAAGCCTTCTGAGGGCATCCAGTCCAGCACCAACCCAGCCCCACCATGGCCCCCAAGCCCTGGCCCCAGCTGCCATGGCCACAGCTTGCTGCAACACCTCCAGGGCTGGGGACTCCACCACCTCCCTGGGCAGCCTCTGCCAGCCCCTGACCACCCTGGCAGCAAGGGAAGTTTCTCCTCAGCTCCAGCCTGCCCTTTCTGCTGGCTCCTGGTCAGCTGCTGCCACCCAGCACCCCCAGGGCCTTTCCTGCTGGGCACTTTCAGCCTCTCTGCCCCCAGCCTGCAGCCTTCCTGGGGTGGTTGTGCCCCAAGTGCAGCCTGTCTGCAGTGTGACTGTGCAGGGGGCAGGCTGAGAGCCCCCTCCCAGGGGTGAGGTGCTGCAGGAGCACAATGCACTGAGGCTGCCAGGTGAGTCCTGCCTCCAGCAGCCTCCTCTGCTGCCCTTTCCCTTACAGTCTCCTACAAAGTAGCTTTGTGGCTTGGTTCCTGCAGAGCCTCCAGGGCTTCCCAGAGCCAGGAGGTTCCTTGGCAGGCAGCTCTGGGGGGCAGCTTTCCTCAGGAGCTATAACCTGGCCAGAGCAAAGCTCCCTTACCCCTGCTGGGGGCACTGCTGCAGAGTGGTTGAAGGCCAAGGCTTGAGGGAGAGCCAGGAGGTGAGTTGGGAGGGAGGGATGGGAGGGAGGGAGGAGAGGGCTGGGAGGGAGGGAAGGGGGGGAGGCTCCTCCCAGAGCTAAGCAAACTCCTGGCAGAGGCTGAGGGCAGTGCTGAGGGAGCCCCCACCAGCAAGCAGGGCAGGGAGGGAGGGGATTCTTTCTCCCCCCCTGACTACTTCTTCCAGATAACAAATGTGAAAGGTCAAAGCTGAAGTTTGCTGCTCCTGAAGTGCTGAACTGCAGAGCAGTACCACAGCAGCACCCTGGGGAAGAGGCCAGAGGGGAAGGGCGGCAAGCTGGGGCTGCAGGCACATCCATCTCTGTCCTGCTTGCCTTTTGCCCCTGGGACAAGAGGACTGGGAGACACCAAGCAGAGCCATGAGGCAGGGGGGGGAGCTCAGCCCAGCCTCTTGCCCTCCTGTGTCCTCCTGCAGCTGCCCAGCTGGCTGAAGGGGTCCAGGGGGGCTGCCTCCAAGTGATCCCAAGCTCCCTGCCTGGCTCTCTGACAGTGCCTCTGGAGGTTCATTTCCTTCTTCCTCTCTAGGAACATTCCCTGCAGACCAGCACTCTCCACCTGGTCCCAGCAGAGGAAGGAACTCTGCCTTCAGGCTGCCCCTCAGAGCAGCAGCTGCCAGCCCCCCTGCAGCCCTGCTCAGGCTTGGCTCTGCTGGAGTGCCCTGGATTGAGCAGCAGCATCCAAAGGCCTCTGATGGAGACTTTGTCATCTGCTGAGGCCTTGCAGTGCCTCCCTCCCTGGGCTGGGCAGTACCAAGAGGAGGGGGAGGGAGGTCTCCTGTGCATGCTGCAGAGCAGCTGAGCTGACCTGCAGCTTCTGGAAGGATCACAGAGCTGTTTGATGTCTGCAGCTGAGGATGATTCAGAACCAGGGAACCCCAACAGCTTTGTGTGGCTCTTCCTTGTAAAGCTTCCATGCAGCAACCTTCCTCTGCCCAGGCAGGGAAGGCCTCTCCCAGTCTGAGAGCAGGCTCCAACCTCCCCTGGTTCTGGCTGCTTTCCTCTCCAGGCAGCTAACCAATTCCCTCTGCCCTTGGGGAGCTCCCTCAGAGCAGCAGGAAGAAGCTTCGAGGTGAAGCCCTCTGATGGACTCCAAGGGCTGCCCCCAGCAGGCTGAGCTCAGAGCCCAGCCCTCACTCTCTCTTGCAGGGACTGCTGCTCAGCTAAGTGAATGCCAGGGAGTGGAGGAGGAGGAACTGATGGCTTCAAGGAGAGACTTCAGCTGCAGTTTGACTGAAGGTGTGAGGCCAGAGGAGCTGCTGGGGGACAGTAAACCTTTGCTGTCAGCCAGCTTTGCACAGAGCCCTGCAGAGGCCTGGAGGAAAAGGCTGCACAGAAGCAGCTGGAGAAGGCAGCTGCCCCCAGGGGCAATGGCTGTGCCCTGATCCTGGCAGCCACCTCCTGCCCCAGGCACAGCCCCTCTGCCCCTGCCCCCACCTGGAGCTCTCCAGCCAGGGCTGCCCAGGGTGAGCCAGCTGGGCTGTGAGGGGCAGGAGGCAGCCAAGGCTTTTACTCTGGCTGCAGGAATGGCTTTGCCAACCCCAGCACCAGCCCCCAGCCCCAACCCTACCTGCTGCTTGCTTTCCCAGGGGATTTGGGCTTTGAGCTCCCTTCCCACCCAACCCCTTCTGGAAGGCCCAAGGACAAAGCAGTGCAGCTGCAGTGCTGCTCAGCCCCCCTGGTGGTGCTGTGCTGGGGCTGGCTGCTCCCTGCTCCAGCACAGCTCAGACAAAGCCAACTCCAAGCATCCATTCTCACCTTTATTGTTTCTGCACCATCCTGCTTCCTGTGCCCTTGAAGCTTCCTCACTGAGCTGCCACCAAAGGCCAGGCCATGCCTCCAGCCCCCAGGGGTCTGCAGAGCAGAACCAGGACACCTTCCACCCTTCCCTCCTCCTGTCCCAGAGCAGCAGGGCTGCAGCTCAGGGAGGCTTCTGAGCAGCAGCTTAAACAACACAGGGGAGAGGTTTCTCTCCAAAGGGAATTGTCACAGCTGTACAAAGCCTGACCCAGTGCCAGGCCTGTGTCTGGTCCCACCTGAAAGCTTCCCTCTGCTGTCAAACCCAGGCAGAGCACCAGCCTGAGCCCCCAGGGCCCAGTGTGGTGTGACTGCTGGCAGCAGTGCAAGCCAGGACCCCGGGCAGCTGACTGCCTTCCCCAGCTCAGGCACCAGGGCCAGCCAGGGAGAGGCAGCAGGTTTGACTCTGCACCCTCACAGCTCCCTGCAAAGGGTGGAGAAGGAAGTCAGTCCTTGAGGGAAGTCTGGCAGCCAGCTCCAGGCTGCTGCCCCAGCTCCAGGCTGCTGCTGCCCCAGCTCCAGGCTGCTGCTGCTGCCCCAGCTCCAGGCTGCTGCTGCTGCCCCAGCTCCTGCCTGCTGCTGCCCCAGCTCCTGCCTGCTGCTGCTGCCCCAGCTCCTGCCTGCTGCTGCTGCCCCAGCTCCTGCCTGCTCTGCTGCCCCAGCTCCTGCCTGCTGCTGCTGCCCCAGCTCCTGCCTGCTGTGCTGCCCCAGCTCCTGCCTGCTGTGCTGCCCCAGCTCCTGCCTGCTGTGCTGCCCCAGCTCCTGCCTGCTCTGCTGCCCCAGCTCCAGGCTGCTGCTGCTGCCCCAGCTCCTGCCTGCTGTGCTGCCCCAGCTCCTGCCTGCTGTGCTGCCCCAGCTCCTGCCTGCTCTGCTGCCCCAGCTCCAGGCTGCTGCTGCTGCCCCAGCTCCTGCCTGCTGTGCTGCCCCAGCTCCTGCCTGCTCTGCTGCCCCAGCTCCTGCCTGCTCTGCTGCCCCAGCTCCTGCCTGCTGCTGCTGCTGCCCCAGCTCCTGCCTGCTGCTGCTGCCCCAGCTCCAGGCTGCTCTGCTGCCCCAGCTCCTGCCTGCTCTGCTGCCCCAGCTCCTGCCTGCTCTGCTGCCCCAGCTCCTGCCTGCTGCTGCCCCAGCTCCTGCCTGCTCTGCTGCCCCAGCTCCTGCCTGCTGTGCTGCCCCAGCTCCTGCCTGCTGCTGCTGCCCCAGCTCCTGCCTGCTCTGCTGCCCCAGCTCCTGCCTGCTGTGCTGCCCCAGCTCCTGCCTGCTGCTGCTGCCCCAGCTCCTGCCTGCTCTGCTGCCCCAGCTCCTGCCTGCTCTGCTGCCCCAGCTCCTGCCTGCTGCTGCCCCAGCTCCTGCCTGCTGCTGCTGCCCCAGCTGCTGCCTGCTCTGCTGCCCCAGCTCCTGCCCCAGCTCCTGCCTGCTGTGCTGCCCCAGCTCCTGCCTGCTCTGCTGCCCCAGCTCCTGCCTGCTGTGCTGCCCCAGCTCCTGCCTGCTGCTGCTGCCCCAGCTCCTGCCTGCTCTGCTGCCCCAGCTCCTGCCTGCTGTGCTGCCCCAGCTCCCTGCAGCACTCAGGGCAGACTGAAGGGAGGGAAGGCAGCAGAGCAAGGAGAGGAGGAAGATGATTTCAAGCATCAAACTTGATGTCCTGGAGCCTGTCAAATCTGTGCCCATCCAGCTTGGCAAAGTGGTGGAACAAACTCTTGGGCTCCAGGTGCAGGTGGTGCTGAGGGGTGTGGAAGGAGATGAGCACAGGCTGGGAGCTGAGGCGAGGCTCTGCCAGGGGCCAGCGCAGCCCCAGGTGGTGGCGATGGAGCTGCAGAGGGAGGGCAGAGCTCTGAGAGCCCAGGGGCTGCCAGCACATGCAGCCTGTGCTGCTGGGGCCCCCTGCCAGCTGCTCAGCCTCCCAGGGGTGAAGCACAGCCCCAGGGCTCCTGCAGGGCTCCTGCAGGCTCAGCAGCTGCAGCCCCAGCAGCACTCCCAGAGAGCCCTTCAGGCCCCCCCGAGGCTTGCAGGGCTGGGGGCTGCTGGACAGGGGCAGCCCATCAGTCACAGAGCTCCCTGGGACCCTCCAGTCCAACCACCACCCTGGGCCCTCCAGCATGGCCCCCAGTGCCAGGCCACAGCTGCTCATTGCTTAGCTCCTTGAGGCCCCCTGAGCAAGGCCAAAGCTCAGGGCTGCCATGGCAGCAACATTCTGCCCTCAGCTGAGCAGTGCCCACTGCAGCCAGGAGAGGAGGAGACAGCTCCTGATGTGATCAATGACTATCTGCCTAGAGCCAGGCAGTCACAGGAGGGGCTGGGAGGGGCCCACAGCTCATCCAGCTGCAGGCTCCTGCCAGGGGCAGGGCCCCCTCCCTGCCCCCAGCCCCAGGCAGCCTGCCCCAGCTCACCTTGATCAAGCTGCCATCCTGGCAGTGCCACACAATGCCTTCCACCTTGCCCTCACTGCAGCCCTCAAACCAGGAGAGGATGGCCTTGTGCTTCAGAGCAGGGGGGTTCTGGATCTCAAACGCTCCATGGGGCACCAGGAGGTGGATTGGTTGCTTCTTGCTTCCCAAGCCTGTGTCAGGGAGACAAGGAAAGCCTTCCTGCTCGCTGGGGCAGAGCTGCAGCCTCTCCTGCCTCAGCCTGGGGCTGCAGCTGGGAGCTGCAGAGCTCACCCCAAGCTCCCAGCCCCCAGAGGCCTTTCAGAGCAGCCCCTGCAAACTCACCATAGGGGTTGGAGTTGATGTTGGTCCCAATCAGCTCCAGGGTCTGCTCCAGCAGCTCTGCCAGGGGCACAGGGCTGATCTCCAGCAGGCCTGGCTCTGGGTGGTGCCTCAGCACCAGAGCCAGCTCAGCCTGGTAGCTGATGGCAGAGCAGTGCCAGCAGTGCTGCTTGCTGTGCTGCTCCACAGGCACCCAGCCTGGGGCAGGAGACTGCAGTGAGCACTGGGAGCCTGCAGCCACAGGGGCTCTGGGGGCTGTGGCAGGGGGACACCAACCCCCCCAGGCCCCAGCTGAGGGGCTGCCCCTGGGGCTGAGGGGAGCAAGGCCAGGACAGGCCCAGGGCCTTCTGCAGGTGGCAGCCACTGCTGGCAGCCCTCAGCCAGCCCCAGCCCCAGGGGTGCCCCACTCCCACCCCCCAGGCACCTGGCATGTGGCCATTCTCATCAGGCAGGGGGCTGCCGTTGGAGAACTCAATGTCCTTGGCTGGGATCCAGCTGTCTGGCACAGGCTTGAAGTCCTCTGCAACGTTCCAGGTGAATTCTGGGCACAGAAGAGGCACAGAGAGCTTGTGGCTGAGCCCCCCCACACCTCCCCTCTCCTGTGCAAGGCCCCTGACCCCCCCTGCCCTCACCAACATCCCCTCCCTGGGGGGGGCCCAGGCCAGCCTGGAGGGAGGCCTCAGCCAGCTGTGCTGGTGGGAGGGGTCCCTGCCCATGGCAGGGGGCTGGGGCTGGACCAGCTGCAAGGTCCCTTCCCACCTGCAGGCCCCAAGGACCTCTGGCCCCTCAGCAGTGCCAGTCCCTGCTCCCAGCACTGCCTGGGCTGCTGTAGGCCTTTCCCCAGCAGCTCCAGCCTCAAGCCAGAGGCAAGAGTCACAGTGCAGCACTGGGGCAGCAGGCAGAGGCTCAGGCTGGAGGGGAGGAACCATGACTCTGCTGCAGGAGTGGTCAGGGCCTGGCAGAGGCTGCACTGAGCTGGGGATGGCCTCTTCCAAGCAACCAGGGCTGGGACAAGAGGGCATGGCCTCAGGTTGCACCAGGGGAAGGTTAGGTTGGAGATGAGGAACAATCTCTTTGCTGCAGGAGTGGTCAGGGCCTGGCAGAGGCTGCCCAGGGGGGTGGTGGAGTCCCCATGGAGGGGCTCCAGAGCCCTGTGGCCATGGGGGGCTGGGCTGGTGCTGGACTGGCTGAGCTCAGGGAGCCTCCCCCACCCCAAACTCTGATTGTGTGGCCCCTGGCAGCCCCTGTGCCAGGCCAGAGCTGGTCAGCCCCTGCAGGGAAGGCCTCACTGACCTCTGCAGCTGTCCAGGGCACACAGAGCACTTCTGAACCTCCTCTCAGCCTGCTTGCAGGGCCTGCGGTCCAGCCTGGCCCACAGGCAGGGCCTCCCTGCAGGAGCCAGGGGAGAGAAGCAGCAGCTCAGAGCCTGCAGCACACAGCCTGCAGCACACAGCCTGCAGCACACAGCCTGCACCACACAGCCTGCACCACACAGCCTGCACCACACAGCCTGCACCACACAGCCTGCACCACACAGCCTGCACCACACAGCCTGCACCACACAGCCTGCAGTTGCCACAGGGGCTGCAGCAGGGCAGGAGTCACTGCAGGCAGCTGGTGTCCAGGGACAGCACTCCCATCCATCCATCCATCAATCAATCAATCAATCACTTTCTGACCCTCCCCACCTCTCTGCAGCCTCCTGCCCAGCTGCACCAAAGCTTCCTTACAGCTCCAGCTCCAGGCAAGAGGCCAAGTGGTGCAGTGAGCCCCCCCCCTGGCCTGCACACCTCTGCTCCTGCCCCAGGCCCTCACTGCACAGAGCCCAGGGCAGCCCTGGTGAGCTGCAGGAATCCCTTCCCTGCCTTAAACCCTGCCCATGGCAGGGGGGCTGCAGAGAGAGATCCTCAAGGCCCCCTCCAGCCCACCCAGTGGAGCTGTGAGCTGAGCAGGAGGGGAAAGCAGGCAGCTGTGTGAGTTCCTCTGAGCTGTTCAGCTGCTGGCAGTGGAGCCACAGGAGGGGGAGGCAGCTCCACCCAGCAGGCACTCTGCAACACCTGGGAGGGCTGTGGGGACTCTTTGTGCCCAAGGTGGCTCCTGGGGGCTGAGCTCACCCACCACAGCACACAGGAGCAGAGAGAGCTGTGCCAGAGCTCAGCAGGGGCCTGCAGAGCATCCTCTCCTCTCACCTTTGTAGGCAGTGACATAGCAGCAGGTCCCATCCACCTTCTCAGTAGGAGTGGCACTGCCCAGGTCTGCCTCCAGGGCCTTGCCACTGAGGGTTTCAGTTGCCAACACCTTGAATGGCTGAACAGAAGACAATTATTGTCCCCTCACTGCCTGCTGCTCACCTGGCTGCCTGCTCCCTCCAGCTGCCCTCCCCAGGCCTGCCATTGCAGACGAC
Source organism: Melanerpes formicivorus (assembly GCF_026170545.1). Taxonomy (NCBI): domain Eukaryota; kingdom Metazoa; phylum Chordata; class Aves; order Piciformes; family Picidae; genus Melanerpes; species Melanerpes formicivorus. Next base: position 27,908,877 of record NW_027142360.1, read on the forward strand.
TCTGCAGCAGAGGCAGTCCTGGGCACCCCCCTGCTGCTTTGCCACTCTTGGCCAAGGCAGAGGTGCCTTTGCCTTCCACTGTCAGCAGTGCCTGGGAGGTGGGAGGGTCCCAGTGCAGTGCTGGGAGGCTTGGGGGTGTCAGAAATGGAGCTCCACCACCTGGAATGGCTTTGGTCTGGTGACCTTCAAGCTCCTTTCCACCCAACACAGCCCTGTGATCCTGGGCAGCTGGCAGGCAGAAGCACCAAGCCAGAGCAGTGCTCAGAGCAGTGCAAGCTGGCAGAAGCATCCTGGGGCCCAGCTCCCAGTGCTGCCAGCTCACAACCAGCAGAGAAATGAAGCACCTGGAGGTCTGCAACAGATCCCTGCCCACAGCTAGCCCAGGCTCCTGGCAGGCCTTGCACAGGGCTGCTCCAGCTGCAGCTGTGTCAGCAGCTGAGTCTGCACTGGGACACTCTCCTGTGCAACCAGCACCCCTCCCTGCCTGCCTGCCTCCCTCCCTCCCTGCCTGCCTCCCTCCCTGCCTGCTGCCTCCTTCCCTCCCTGCCTGCTGCCTTCTTCCCTCCCTGCCTGCCTGCCTCCCTCCCTCCCTGCCTGCCTCCTCCCCTCCCTCCCTGCCTGCCTCTTTCCCTCCCTCCCTGCCTGCCTCTTTCCCTCCCTGCCTCCTTCCCTCCCTGCCTCCTTCCCTCCCTCCCTACCTGCCTCTTTCCCTCCTCCCCTCCCTCCCTCCCTGCCTCTTTCCCTCCTCCCCTCCCTCCCTCCCTGCCTCCTTCCCTCCCTCCCTCCCTGCCTGCCTCTTTCCCTCCTCCCCTCCCTCCCTGCCTCCCTCCCTCCCTCCCGGGGCAGCTCTGCCTGCTGCGGCGCTCACGTCCCCTCCTGCTGCCGAAGCACAGAGCGAGCCCTTGCCGCTCAGCCGCTCGCAGCCAGGGCGCGGAGGCCTCGCTCCGCCCCAGGGCTATCCCCGGCTGGCAGCAGCAGGACAGAGCAAACCTCTGGGTCCCCTCGCCAGGGAAGGCCTGGACGGAACTCAAACAGCTCCCAGCCAACCTGCCTGCGCTCCCAGGGCAGCCCTGGGGAGACCTTGGCCGCTCAAGATCCGCAGCAAAACCTCTCCTCCTTCGGCTGCCCCCCGCCTCGCGGCCGGGCCGGGCCGGCGCCGCCAGCTCCCTCCCTGCCTGCCTCGCAGCCCGCCCGCAGCGCCCGGCGGCACCTGGCGCTCCCGCTTGGCCGAGGGCTCCTCCTTCACTTCGGTCACGAACAGGCAGGGCAGCTTCCTCTGCACGGCTCCGCGCCGGCTCATGGCCGCGGCCTGGCGGCGGCACCGGCAGCGGCGGCCCCGCGGTGCGCCCAGGGAAGCGGCGTGCCGGAAGTGACGTCACCGGCGCGCCCCCGGCAGCGGCGGCCCCGCGGTGCGCCCAGGCAAGCGGCGTGCCGGAAGTGACGTCACAGGCGCAGCGGCGGCCCCGCGGTGCGCCACGGGAAGCGGTCCGTCGGAAGTGACGTCACCGGGGTAGCCCCGCCCCCTGCAGCGGCGGCCCCGTGGTGCGCCAAGTGAAGCGGCCCGCCGGAAGTGACGCCGTCTGTGCAGCCCCGCCCCCGGAAGCGGCCTCCATCGCCCCCGGAAGCGGCCGCTGCGGCGCGGGGCCTCGGGCAGCCGCCGCCCTCGCCAGGCTCCCGCAGCCGTTACCCGGCCCGGAGCCCTTCCTCAGGCTGCTTCCCGCCCAGCCGCCCTCACGGCTGCCCTGCGCCCAGCGCTTCCCTCGGGCTGCTGTGCGGCCTCCTGGCACTGCCGCCCGCCGCGGGGAGAGCCAGCAGCGGAGAGCAGGATGGGAGGAAAACGGAACCGAAGGCAGAGAGAGAAAGCACGGAACGGGAGGCGGATGAAACGTGGAAGACGTGGAAATGAAGGCAGAGAGAAGTGGAAATGAAGGCAGAGAGATAAAAAATTGAAATAAAGGCAGAGAAAATGGAAATAAAGGCAAAGAAAATGGAAATAAAGACTGAGGAAAATGGAAATGAAGGCAGAGAAAATAGAAATAAAGACACAGAAAAATGGAAATAAAGGCAGAGAGATAAAAAATGGAAATAAAGGCAAAGAAAATGGAAATAAAGACTGAGAAAAATGGAAATGAAGGCAGAGAAAAGTGGAATTTAAGGCAGAGAGAAAATGGGAGTTAAAGGCAGACAGCTAAGGGAATCCAGGCCTGAGGGTTGGGATAGGGGCAGCAGGAGGAGGATCAGCTCAGGGCAGTTAATTGCCAATCAAACCTGGGTAGAGGCATCACAAACACAACCTGGAAGCCTCTTTCCCTCTTCCCACGCCCAGCTGCCCTCCTGGTCTCCCTCCTGCTCCTCAGGGGTGGGCAGTGAGGGCTGTGGTCGCTTCCTCACACATTTGTCTGTCTCTGGTTCTCCTTCCCCCCTCCAGGCAGAGGTGGCTCCAGCAGGAGGCCTCCGAAGCTTCCCTCTGGGGGGTCTCAGGTCCTGCAGGGAGCTTGCTCTCTGCAGCTTGCTTTAGGGCACATCCTGCTGCTGCAGCAGGCTCCCCTGGGGCTGCAGGTGGATGTCTGCTTCCCCACGCAGCTCCATCAGCTGCAGGACCCCACTCTGGCTCCCTGTGGTCTCACCAGCAGCAGAATCTGCTCTGACATCAGAAGCAGCTTCTCCACTTCCTCCTTCACTGCCCTCCATGCCTGCAGGGGCTCTCACCCCCCTGCCTGCTGCTGCTCAGCAGTTGTTGCCACAGAGGAGCTGCTGTGTGCTCAGCCTGGGCCACTGGCAGGTCCTCTTGGAGCCCCCCCAGTGGCCCCCCTGCTGCCCAAACCTGCCCTCCAGACTCAGGAGCCCATGAGCTCCTCCTGACCTGCTGCACCTCACCTGGGCACAGCTAGAGAGGTACAAAGAGTCCTTGCTCACAGAGCTCCTGACAGCTCCCTGCCTGTGCTTGCTCCACTCTGGTCATTCCCATGGAGCTCCCTGCTCCTGCATTTCCTTCCCTCTTGCCCTGGTCAGCTGCAGGGCTGGTGGAGCTGTGGGAGGCCTTTTGCCTCAGTTCTCTGCTCCCAGCTCTCCCCAGCCCTCCCCACCTCCAGCCCACTGAGCAGCTTCATCCTCTGCTTCCTGCAGGCATCGTCTGATCCCCGTGGGCAGGCACCAGAGCTTTTCCTTTGCCCTTCCCCTGGGGAGCACCTGCTGATCCTTGAGTCACTCAGCAGCACTCTGCTGCCAGAGTGGCACAGGAAGAGAAGCACTGGGTGCAGGGATTCTGCCTTTGAATGGTCCCCAAAATGGTTAAAAGAAATAGTCAGTAGTCCAAGACTTGAGCTACAGGAAGAGGAAGCACAGGGTGCAAGAGTGCTTGGCTGAAAACAGCCCCAGGGACAGTCAGCAGTCAAGGAGTGGGCTCTGAGGTCCCAGGGGTTGGTCTCTGTGGTCCCAGGGGTTGGTCTCTGAGGTCCCAGGGGTTTGGTTCTGTGGTCCCAGGGGTTGGTCTCTGTGGTCCCAGGGATTTGGTTCTGAGGTCCCAGGGGTTGGTCTCTGAGGTCCCAGGGGTTGGTCTCTGAGGTCCCAGGGGTTGGTCTCTGTGGTCCCAGGGGTTGGTCTCTGTGGTCTCAGGGGTTGGTCTCTGAGGTCCCAGGGGTTGGTCTCTGAGGTCCCAGGGGTTGGTCTCTGTGGTCCCAAGGATTGGCCTCTGTGGTCTCAGGGGTTGGTCTCTGAGGTCCCAGGGATTTGGCTTTGTGGTCCCAGGGGTCAGTCTGTGAGTCCTCAGTTCCCACAGCCAGAAGCTGGGCATCATTGGAGGCTTCTTCCCCGCTGAGAGGCTGCAGTGGGAGAGTGTGAGGCTGGGCAGTTCCCCCAGAGCAGGGGGGTTACGTAAGGCTGCTGATGTCAGCAGCCCCAGGAGCGGTTGGCAACCATGGAAGGGCAACATTCCAAAGCTGCTGGCAACGGCCTGGGGCAGCTCAGCCAGGGGCAGGCAGCAGCTCCTTCGTTCAACTGTACCTGGCTGGCAGTTGGAGGCTTCTTGCCAGCACTGCAGCAGGGCTCAGGTGCTGAGGCTCCAGGGTGGGCAAGAGAAGTCCTGCTCCACCTGAAGGCTGCTGCCCTGCCCTGCTCCTGGACCTTCTGCTGGGGTCCAGGGAGAGGAGGAGGAGCACAAGAGGTGGAAATGGCCTCAGGAGGCAGTGAGCACTGTTGCTATTTCTATTCCCCACACACACAGGTAAATGCTGTGCAGTTTAGAGGGGCTTGCAAGTCCTTGGTGCCTCTGTGAGACAGGGAGGTCAGCTCAGGAGCAGGGATGGCCTCTGCAGGTCGAATGCTGAGTGTCAGGGGTGGTGAGAGGAGCAGAGCCTGGGAGCTGGGCACAGCTTCCCCTGTCACCTGGGCTCAGCTGCTTCACACAGGCTCAAAACTGCACCCCAAGGTCACTGCATGGCAGCAGCCTCCCACACACAGCTCAGGGCTGGGGCTGCTGCTGGACTCCTCGCCAGCAAGGTCCTCCCCAGGGGTGTGTGCCTCCCAGAGGTGGTTCTGTGCCTCCCAGAGGTGGTTGTGTGCCTCCCAGAGGTGGTTCTGTGCCTCCCAGAGGTGGTTCTGTGCCTCCCTGAGGTGTTTCTGTGCTTCCCAGAGGTGGTTCTGTGCCTCCCAGAGGTGGTTCTGTGCCTCCCAGAGGCGGTTCTGTACCTCCCAGAGGTGGTTCTGTACCTCCCAGAGGTGGTTCTGTGCCTCCCAGAGGTGGTTCTGTGCCTCCCTGGGGTGGTTCTGTGCCTCCCTGAGGTGGTTCTGTGCCTCCCTGAGGTGGTTCTGTGCTTCCCAGAGGTGGTTCTGTGCCTCCCTGAGGTGGTTCTGTGCCTCCCAGAGGTGGTTCTGTGCCTCCCTGAGGTGGCTCTGTGCCTCCCAGAGGTGGTTCTGTGCCTCCCAGAGGTGGTTCTGTGCCTCCCTGAGGTGGTTCTGTGCTTCCCAGAGGTGGTTCTGTGCCTCCCAGAGGTGGTTCTGTGCCTCCCTGGGGTGGTTCTGTGCCTCCCTGAGGTGGTTCTGTGCCTCCCAGAGGTGGTTCTGTGCCTCCCAGAGGTGGTTCTGTGCCTCCCTGGGGTGGTTCTGTGCCTCCCAGAGGTGGTTCTGTGCCTCCCAGAGGTGGTTCTGTGCCTCCTGGATGAATGGAGGGGTGTGTGTGGGGCTCACTGTGACACAGCCCTGGCAGCACCAGGGGGAGCTGGGCACAGTGCCCGGGAGAGGGCTCTGCCCCACGGCCCAGCCTGTGCCAGGGGATGGCCCCAGGCGTGCTGAAGTGTCTGCAAGTGGTGAGTTTGGGAGGAGCTCCTCTCAGGCCTGGTTGTTCATACCTGGGACTGGGTGAGAGAGCTCCAGGCACTCAAGCACTGCCAGGTGTGACTTTGCTTCCCTTTGGGAAGGTGCTCAAAGTCCTGCAGCAGTGAGCAGAGACCTGGCCCCTGCAGCCCACTGCTGGGCTGTAGCTCAGAACATGGAGCAGGACAGAGACCCAGCACACAAACCTGAGCTCATGCTTGGACTCCTCTACCATCCCCTCCATGAATTAACCCCAAATATCTCAGACTCCCCTGGCACCTCCCCCATGAGGTAACCCCCAAGTGCTCCAGAGGAGGAGGTTCACAACCCCGAGGCTGTGGGGGCCAACTGTGGCTTCCCCACAGTCATTGTCCCTTGCCAGGGTCCCAGGTGCAGACCCTGTCCCTGGGGTGACCCTCTTGGCTGTGGCCCTGGGGGAGATGTCCACAGCTGCTTTGCAGTTTGAGCTGTGGAAGTGAAGGTAGGAAGGAGAAGTTCCTCCCAGCACCTCTGGGCTGCCAAGGTGGTGCTTCCAGGGGGAAGGGGAAGCAAAGCTTCCTGGAGGGGGGTGGTTGGAAGGGCCCTGGGAGCTCAGCCACCAGTGCCTAGCAGCTGCTCTGCCCCCAGCATGCCATGAAGGGTCTGCAGCGCAGTAGGTAGATTGCTTCCCCTCCTCTTGCCTAGGAGCCCTTTTGCCTGAGGAGAGCTCCTCTGACCGCACTCCAGAGAGCCTTAGAGCTACCTGCAGCTCAAAGGAGCCTCAAAGATCACTGTCAGTGTTCTGAAAGAGCAGAGTGTGGTGCCACAGAGCCTTGGCCCCACGCTGACAGCTTGCACACCCTGACACCCGTGGGCTGCCTCTGACAGCAGCTTCCTCCTGCAGGCGGCCGGCAGCCTCTGCTGCTTCTGGGAAACACAGCCCCGGGGCTGCATGAGGGTCGGCTGTGCCTTCCACCACAGCAAGCCGCGGCACATCAACGGGCTCTTCCTGCCCCCTACCCGCAGTGAGTACAGACCTTCCCTGCCCCCTTGGCTGAGGGGAAGCAGATGCCCTCAAGTGGGGGGTGAGGGCCAGGAAGGCGAGAGGCAAACCACCTCAGCCAGGGGTGAGCCCAGAAGGGAAGGCAGAGAAGGAGCTGCAGGAGCTGGACGAGGCTCAGGGCCAGCTGTCCAGAGGAGGATGTCCCTGCTGAGTGCAGGGGGGGTTGGGTTGGATGAGCTTTGGAGCTCCCTTCCAGCCCAGCCCCTGCTGTGATTGCAGCAGGCTTGCCACGGGAATGTTTCTCAGCTCTCGTGTTGCAGACCCCTGTGTGCCCTGCCACAGCAGAGCTCCCCCAGCCACAGCAGAGCTCCCCCAGCCACAGCAGAGCTCCCCAGCCACAGCAGAGCTCCCCCAGCCACAGCAGAGCTCCCCCAGCCACAGCAGAGCTCCCCAGCCACAGCAGAGCTCCCCCAGCCACAGCAGAACTCCCCCAGCCACAGCAGAGCTCCCCCAGCCACAGCAGAGCTCCCCAGCCACAGCAGAGCTCCCCCAGCCACAGCAGAGCTCCCCCAGCCACAGCAGAGCTCCCCAGCCACAGCAGAGCTCCCCCAGCCACAGCAGAGCTCCCCCAGCCACCTCTGGGCGCTCTCTGGAGTGAAAACCTTGCTTCAGCTGAGTGCTTGCTGCACTAAACCTCTCTAGCAGGAAGATGTTCTGTGGGCAGCAGTCAGAGAAAGCAAAGGCAGTGCAGGAGGGGAGGAGGAGGTTGGCAGGGCCAGAGGCAGCCCTGGCTGTGGCCAGAGCAGGTGTGGGGCTGGGACACCTCTTGTGTAGCTGGCAGCAGGTTGCACTGCTGAGCACTTCCAGCTCAGCCTTGGGAACAAAGCTTCCAAAGCCTGGGTGCAGGCTTCTGGAGGCCAGGAGGAGCAGCTGGGGCAGGAAGGGAGCTGGAAGGCAGACTGTTGATGGGAAGCCCTCCAGCAGGACGAGCTCTGAGGGGGGCTCTGTCTGCAGGGTGAGAGTCTGCAGGGCAGGGAGGCAAAGCAGATTCAGCAATCAGCTGTACTAGGATGGGGTTAGCATGATCCTGGTGCTGCTGACAGGCAAGCCAGAGGAGCACAAGAGGAAGTGAGGTGAATGCTCCTGCTTCAGCTCCTTGCCTTCCACCTGGGCACAAGCTGCAGCTGCCCTGCCCCAGCGCAGTGATGGTAGCTGGAGCAGCAGAGCTGTCAGCTGGAGCATACAAGGGATCATTTCTCACCCTCTGCATTGCCTGGCTGCCAGGAAGTGCTGCCCTGGTACTGAATCATTGCTTGGGGTAGATCTAAACCTTGGAGGGACAGCCCCAACTCTCTCCTTGGGCTTTCTCCCACTGAAGTGTGAGTCACTCCCATCAGCCTGGCACCCCCTGTCCAAAGCCTGCACTTTGGGCTTGGCAGAGCTGTGGCCCACAGGAGTTTGCTGGGAGGAGCAAGAGCCCTCAAGCTAAAACCCTTTCATCCTCTGCTTGTAGCTTCCCCCAGGAGTCAAGAGAACACTTTCCTACCCAGTCACCCTCCAGTGATTATAAACCTCAGTGATGAAGAGGAGGAAGAGGAGGAGGAAGAGGAAGAGAGCTGTAAAGTGCTTTTCCCCCTTTCTTGTACAAGGCAGAGCAGTGTGGGGCTTGGCTCCTGCAGTGTCCTCCTCAAGGGGTCTGCTGGGATAACCTTCCCAGGGCTGGAAGAGGGTTGGCTTTGAAACAGCTTCAGCTAAGCCTTGCAGCAGTGGGGCTGACTGAGCTGGTGTGAGTGAGGCCACTCTGCCCAGCTCCTCTGCAGAGCCTGGCTGCAGATCCCAGTGGGGACTTCATCCCCAGCCCTCCTCTGCATCAAACAGCTCCACAGGTGATCCACAGCTCACAGACTCGCAGCATGGGCTGGGTGGGAAGGGACCTTCGAGCTCATCCAGTTCCAGCCCCCTGCCACGGGCAGGGACCCCTCCCCCCAGCCCAGGCTGCTCAGGGCCTCATCCAGCCTGGCCCTCAACACCTCCAGGCAGGAGGCAGCCACAGCCTCCCTGTGCCAGGCTCTCCCCAGCCTCTCTGTGCAGAACTTCTCCCTCATCTCCAGCCTCAGCCTCCCCTCCTCAAGCTTCAGGCCATCCCCCTCCTGTCACAGCAAGCTCTCAGTTCATTTGTTTATGCAGTACCCCTAATTGAATGGTGTTAATTGCTCCCCCCCCCAGCACTAACTTATCCATTACCTCAGTGCTCTTGGTTGAGGAAATGGCCAGGACTCAGCAGCACTGCTGCACCACCAGCAGCCCACACAGGCTGTGCATGAGCAGACCCAGCTCACAGTGGCAAATAACCAGCATTGCTGTATTAGCTTGCTGATAGGTAATCAATACTACCAGTTAACAGAGCTGCAGCCATTCAGTGCAAGTGGGGAAGGGTTTTGTGTGGATTCTCTGCTACACTGGAGGTGACTTTCCTGCACTGAAATGAAACTGCTGCAGGGCTCCTGGAGGTCCCCTCCAGCCCACCCCATCCTGTGACTGTGGGAGGGAGCTGCAGGCTCCCAGGGGAAGCCAGAGCTCCACCTCCTGTCCCCTGGGCCCTCCAGATTGCTCTGCTGGTTCTCAGGCAGCCCCAGGCTGCTTGCCCTGCCCCTGCCCTTCAGCCCTGCCTGCTGGTGGCTTCCTGGCTGGGGTTCCATCTGGGTGAGCCCCAGGAAGGTGGCAGAGGAAGAGCAGAGCTGGGCTTGTCCCAGTGGCCTCAGCTGGGGCACAGGAACACTGCCCTGCTGCCAGCACAGCTGGCAGGAGACTGAGCATAGATCTGGCTCAGAAGGGACCTGCAAGGCTCATCCAGTCCAGCCCCACTGCAGCAAGCACTGGCAGAGGTCCTGTCCTTCAGCAGCTCTCCTCCTGCTTGGTCTGGAAGTGAGTTTTGAACCACTTCACCAATCAGCAGACCTCAGCTTGTGGAGCTTCCCTTGCCCTTGGACAGGCCTGCTCCTGTTTCTGCCCAAGGCTGCAGACAGAAAAGTCCACCCTGAACCTCATTGCTCTCTCCAGCTCTCCTCCCTGGCAGGAGGCTGGAACGAGGTGGGGGCTGAGTGGGAGTGAGGTGATGCACAGGGTGCTGCTGCACAGCTCAGGCTGTTGGTGTGAGGCAGGAGCCAGGCATCTGAGTCCTGCCCCCAGCCCCCTGTGCCTCCTGCCTGCGGTCAGCCGCTCTGGCCGCTGGGTGACACCAGCAGCCTGCCCGATGGTGCTGAGCCCTGCAGAGCACCGGCAGCGCTGCTGAAGGGGGAGCTGCTCCCTGCTGCCTCTCTCCTGAAGAGCATTTTCCTTCCTCTGGGGCGGCAAAGCGATTGGCAGGAACAAAAGAGGGAGCCCCCAGGACTTGCTCCAGCCCTGCCAGGGGGAGTGTGCAGAGCTGGGGCAGACAAAGGGGGCAGGACTCTGTCAGGCTCACCATGAACCACAGACCCAGGGTGACAGAGTGCAGCAGGTTGGAAGGGAGCCTCCAAGGTCATCTTCTCCACCCCCCTGCACTCTGCAGGAGCACCTCCAGCTAGAGCAGGCTGCCCAGGGCCACACTGCCTGACCTCAAGTGCCTGCGGGGATGGAGCCTCAGCCACAGCAGAGGTGACAGAAGGAGAGGCAATGGCCTGAAATTGTGCCAGGGGGGCTTAGGTTGGAGAGGAGGAAAGTTCCTTTGCTGCCAGAGTGGTCAGGGGCTGGCAGAGGCTGCCCAGGGAGGAGGTGGTGGAGTCCCCATGGCTGGAGGGGTCCCAGAGCCCTGTGGCTGTGGCCCCTGGGGCCAGGGCTTGGTGGCCATGGGGGGGTTGGGTTGATGCTGGACTGGGTGAGCTCAGAGAGCTTTTCCAGCTGAAAGCTCCTGTGGGTCTGTGCTGCTTGGCTGTCAAGGACTGCTGAGGGTCTCTGTGCAGCTCTCCCCAAGGGCTCTGCACCTCTTCCCCACAGCTCTCTCTCCGTGGGTGCCCAAAACCGCAGAGGACATCGAGGAGGAGAAGGCAATAAGGGAGATCTGCCGTAAATCTGGTAACCCTCCCCCCCCCTGCTCCCTGCCCCCCTGCTGCCCAGGCACTCAGCATTGCTCTCTCCCCCCACCCTGGGCTCTGTCTAGGAGAGTATTATGGGATTCAGCACCTTTCTGAGCACCCAGCACCAACGCCTGTGTCCTCGCCCTCGGGGAAAGGGCTCTCGGCCCTGGAAACCACGGAGCAGGACCCAGAGAGAGGCAAGTGGCATCTGCCCTGGGGGCTGGGGAGGGAGCTGCTCAGCCTGGCTGCTCCTCTGCTCTGAGCCATGGGCTGCTTCCCCTTCTGCCTGGTGGCATTTTGCTGGAGAGCACCAAGGCTGTAGCCCAGGTGGCTGGACAGGATCCACAGAGGTGACAAAGGAGGAAGCAGAAGCTAAACCCAGAGGCTGGAGGCTGTCAGCTGAACTGATCACCAGCTCAGCAGATTGGGTGCTAGGAGCAAGTCCTGCAGCAGGAGGCTGCTGGAACACTGCCACAGGCTGGCCAGGGAGGTGGTTGAGTCCCCATCCCTGAAGATATTCCAGGTCAGGCTCACCAAGGCTCTGAGCAGCCTGCTGTGGTGCAGGAAGCCCCTGCAGGCTGCAGGGCTTTGGAGCAGATGCCCTCTGCAGGTCCCTTCCAACCCATCCTGTGATCACAGAGGCAGGAGGAAGAGCAAGGCCATGCATTGCCTCTGCTTCCACCCAAGCAGCTGAAGCATGGCTTGTGCTGCCTTTGCAGGTGATGGCAGCACAGCTCCTCCAAGAGTTCATAACCCAAGAAGAGGAGGAGAGAGTTCAGGAAGGAAGGAGCCAGTGGAATGTGTTCCCAGAACAAATCACAGGTCCTTTGAAAATGGAGGTAATGCCCTGGTGCACATGGCCTGGGGTGGGCTCTGCCTGCTCTGGGGCCCTGCAGCCTCTCCCTGTGCTGATCCCAGGGCTGAGCTTTGGGAGAAGCAGTGCCTGTGTGGAGTTCCAGAAGAGACATCCCATGGGCACAGCCCTGGGCACAGCCCTGGCACCATGGCTGCTGGCAGTAGAGGTGGGGCTGCAGGAAGGCTGAAGCTCCAGCTGGTCAGTGGTGCAGTGCTGTTTGTGTGACCAGCAGGACAGGGAGGGGATTCTGCCCCTCTGCCCTGCTCTCATGAGACCAGCTGGAGCTCTCTGTCCAGTTCTGGGGGCCCTGGCAGAGCAGGGACCTGGAGCTGCTGGAGAGGCTCCAGAGGAGGCCACCAAGATGGTCAGAGGCTGCAGAACCTCCCCTGTGGGACAGGCTGGGAGAGCTGGGGCTGGAGAAGAGAAGGCTTCAGGGAGACCTCAGAGCAGCCTCCCAGTACCTGAAGGGCTCCAGGAGAGCTGGGGAGGGACTCTGGACAAGGGCTGGGGGTGCCAGGATGAGAGGGAATGGATTGAAGCTGGAGGAGGGCAGAGTGAGACTGGAGGTGAGGAAGAAATTCCTTGCAGTGAGGCTGGGGAGAGCCTGGCACAGGCTGCCCAGGGAGGCTGTGGCTGTGCCCTCCCTGCAGGTGTTCAGGGCCAGGCTGGATGAGGCCCATGGCAGCCTGGGCTGGGGGGAGGGGTCCCTGCCACCTTTTCCACCCCAACAACTGTATGAGTCTCTGGTTCTGTGGGCAGGGCAGCTGCACAGGTTGAGGGCAGGGTTGGTCTCTGTGCTTGCAGCCAGTTTCTGAGTTAGCTTCAAGGCTTTGTGTCCATGGATGCTGGCAGGAAACAGCCCTGCTGCCTTCCTCCTGAGGAGAGTGCTTCTAGCATGCTGAGGCTGCATCAGCAGGTTCCAGCCTGGGAGCCAGCTGTGGAAGGGCAGATGAGGTGCTCAGGACACCACAGCAGTGGGGGATAGGAGGAGGCTGTGTGCTTTCTGACAGACACTAACTGTGCTGTTTGGACCCCTCAGAAGCCAAGCTGGTGAAGAACTGTCACCACAAAGAAGCCAGGAAGAAATGGATTGCCCAGGAGCCAAGGCAGTCACCCAGCAGAGCAGGCAAAGGTGTGTGGAGAGAAGAGTCGGCCTGGGGGTGTCCTCTGCACCACCCTGCTGGAGGGCTTGGCCCCCCCTGGCTGGTCTCTGTGCTCAGTGTCAGGCCTGGACAGTTGTGCCTGGGCTGTCCCCAAGGAATGAGGCTTTCACCTTTCCTGCCAGCCTGCAGGCTCCTGCAGTGTGCCAGGTGTGGGTGACAGCACAACATTCTTCCTGGTGTTCACAGAGCACCTGATGGGCTGGCAGGGACCTCAGCTCAGCCAGCCCTAGCCCTCTGCCATGGGCAGGGACCCCTCCCCCAGCCCAGGCTGCTCAGGGCCTCATCCAGCCTGGCCCTGAACAGCTCCAGGGAGGGCACAGCCACAGCCTCCCTGGGCAGCCTGTGCCAGGCTCTCCCCAGCCTCCCTGTGCAGGATTTCTTCCTCCTCTCCCCTCTCACTCTGCCCTCCTCAAGCTGCTGGGGTTTGGGTCTGGTTTGTTCTTCACCTTTAGGAGCCCACACTTCAGAGTCAAAAGTGAAACCCCACTGCCAGGCACGGGGTCAGAGGGGCAGCCATGGGGCTGCTTCCCCCAGCCCCCAGGTGAGGGAGAGCAGCAGGAGCAGCAGGAGCAGCAGCAGGAGCAGCAGGAGCTGCTGGAGCTCTCCGGAGCCCCGCCGGGCAGCCTACGTCGTCCACCGCTCCGCCGCCCCCAGCCAGGCGCCCAAGGGCAGCAGAGCTCCAGGTGGGTCCCCCTGGGCAGCCACAGGCTGAGGGCCAGTGGTCTGCACCTGGAGAAGAGGAGATCTAGGTGGGGTGTTGGGCACAGGTTCTGCACCATGAGGGTGGACAGTGTGGTGTTAAGATTCCAGAGAGAGCGTTCCTGCCGTGAGCACAGAGCATCACAGGCTGGGAGGGCTTGGAAGGGACCTCAAGAGCTCACCCAGTCCAAGCCCCTGGCCAGAGCAGGGTCACCCAGGGCAGGCCACACAGCCTGGCCAGGTTGGAGGCTCTCAAGGTGCTCAGCACTGTGCCACAGGAGCAGCCCTGACACTGCTGCTGCCTCTCTCCTCAGCAGCTCCAGAGCCAGGCGCTGGGAAAAGCTCCAACCCGAAGAACAAGCTGGAGACAGGCAGGAGGTTTGGCAGCCAGGTGGAAAACTATGGTGAGGCCTGTGCTGTGGGCACTGGGGATGCTGGGCTGGTGGTGCTGAGCACTGGAATGAATGGGATGGAGGTGCAGTTAACCAAGGCCAGGAGTGTTAACAGCATTAAATTTAACCTAATCTGGCAGGAAAAGCTAAGTCCTGAGGCAGCTTCCTCTGAGGCAGAACCATCTGTGGGCTGCTCAAGAGACCCTGTGTCCTGCTAGCCTGCATGCAGAGATGATGAATGGCTCACTTGAGGAGTTCATTCAACTAATGCCATGTTGAACTCACATCTCAGGCTTGGAGAGTCTGTCCTGAAGCTGTGGCTGAAGGCACAGTTCGCATGGGTGGTTGCTTGTTTGTTTCTCTAGACAAATATACTTCAGGATCCTACAGTGCAGCCACCTGGAGGAAAAGAAATCCACATGCCAAAGTATTCTCCAAGTTCAAGACAACTGCTCAGGTAACTGTCTGGTGGGAGGGAATGTTCCCAGAGAGCCACAGAGTGGGGCAAGCATCACTCAAAGGCTTAGAGTCACAGAGCTGTCAGGGCTCAGCCAGCTCCAACCCCCTGCCATGGCCAGGGACACCTCACACCACAGCAGGTTGCTCACAGCCACCTCCAGCCTGGCTGCAAACACCTCCAGGCAGGAGGCTTCCACCACCTCCCTGGGCAGCCTGTGCCAGTGTCTTCAGCTGAGAGGGCTGCAGACCACAGGCACTGTGAAGTCACAGCACCCTAGAGTGGTTTTGGCTGGAAGGGAGCTCAAGGCTCAGCCAGCTGCACCCCCCTGCCATGGGCAGGGACACCTCACACCACAGCAGGTTGCCCAAGGCCTCATCCAAGCTGTTTGTCTCTTTTCACCCCAGAGCAGAGAGGACTTGGAAGTGGATAGAAAAGGGGAGCAAAAGGAGGTGAAAGGAGTGCTTCAGTTCACAAGAAGAACCCAGCCTGAAAGAGGAAAGTGATCACTGGAGGCACCAAGGAGGAGGGGGCTGCAGATTGCCAGGAAGGGAGTCCAGGAAGCCAATGTGGAGCATCCTCTGCAGCAAGCTCCAGCTGCTGGGGCAAGCTGGCAGCTGGAATCAGCTGCTCTGACTGTTTGATACAGCCCTTCTCATTTTAGCAGTGCCATGTAGCCATCTGTACCTTTCTGAGCAGAGGCCTCTCAATGGCAGCAGCAAGAGCAGCAGCTGGGCTGGTGTGAAACCAGCTCTGGGATGCTTCGCTCCTTTGCCTGATGCTTCAGGCCTTGGTCTGACCTTGAGGTTGCACCACCTTAGCAGAGCTAAGAGAGCTCCACACCAAAACTCTGAGAGTGAGCTGAGGTCTGTTTTTCACCCACATTGCAAGTGCACAAGGCTGGGTCAAGGCTGGGAGAAGGCTGATGGGCAGGACACTCCCATCTCCTGTCCTGAAGAAGCAGAGCTGCCACCCCCTGGGGGACCTGGGGGGCTTTATCTGATGCCATTTTTCAACTCCCCTGGCTCTTTGGTCATCCTTACAGCACAAGAGTGCTGAGGGAGAGCCCTTCAGACCTCCTCCTGCCACAGCAGGACCCAGTGCTTCTGCTGCTGGCCCTCCTCACTGCCAACACAAAAGCACTTTGCCTCCCGGGAGCCTCTCGCTGGTGCTGCCTGAGGCTGGATCAGATCCCTCCTAGCCGAGCTGCTGCTGCACCTCTGAGAGCAGAGTCCTGCAGTGCTCCCTCTGGCTGCCTCGAGGTCTGCTCTGGCACAGACCTCAGGCTGGTGGCTCTTGGATCCTGATTTCAAAGGTCATTTGTGATCATTGAAACTTAAAGAGCCACTGTAGTGCTTCCCAAGTTTGATCACTGGAGTGACCCTGGGCAGGAGTGCAGCTGGGGGAAGAGCAGAGCACCCTGCAGCCTCTGCTCCCTGGGGGATAGACAATGTGACAAACCAGGCAAGGAACAGATTGTGTACGGGAAGGACTACGTGTCTTGAGGGTGTTGCTCTCCCTCTAACTGGCCCTTGGACTCCAGTTGGCCCTTGGACTCCAATTGGCCATTGGAGTTACACATTGTAGCACAGGATGCCTCGTGGCAACGTTGCCTGTGTTGTCTGCCCCAGGAGCTCAGCTTGCCAACGTGGATGGGATGTGAGGCTGTGCTGGTGCTGCACAGCTGGGGGCTGAGCTGTACTGGCCTCCTTCTAAGGGGGCTCTCAAGAACCCAGCATCTGAAGAGATGCTTGATAGGAGCTGAGTGTCCTTATGGCTGGGAGCATAGAGGATGGCACCTCCTGGTGCAGCTCAGCCCAGGTCCCCACCTTCAGAAGCCAGCCTAAGCAGCCAAAGCCAGCACCCTGCCATGCCAGTGAGCCCAGCCCAGGGCTGAGGGCCAGGCTCAGTCAAGGGACAGCCACTGAAATGCAGGGGAAGGCTGCGGTCACCAGGGTGACACTTGGCTAAGCCTACTGTGGTGTGCAGCCACATCCTTCCCTCGGCACTGAAGCTTCCTCTTGAGGGGTCACCACCCGCTCTTGGTCATCCCTTGCCGCCCAGGCAGCCCTGGAGGCCGAGCAGCCCCTCAGCTGCTGCACTGAGCGCAGGGCTCGGGCAGCCAGGAGCAGCTCCCGGCAGGTGCCTGCTGCTCCGGGCTGCAGCCACAGGAGGGCGCAGTGCTCTGCCGGCAGCTCCTCAGCCAGGGCTTCCCTCTGCCAGCTTCAGAGGCGGCGGGGGCCGGAAAGGACCACGGCAGCTGAGGCTTCCCATGCCACAGAGCCAGCCCCGGGGTGCCACTGAAGCCTGGCACTGCAGGACGCTCAGCACAGCAGTTCAGGGCAGTGCTCAGCGCTGGGATTCCAGCACTGCATTATCTATCTGTGTGACCTTAGTGTGTGGTTGTTCTAGGACATCATTTCCTTCTGGGCTCCTCTGATGTTGCTCTCCTCCTCTGCTGCCTGGCTGTCCATGGGGAAGCCAAAGGAAACTGAGTCCATCCAGCACCCCCCCCAAAAGATCTCCTTCTGTGATCTGTTGGTTTCTTTCCAGGCTTCTCTGCTCTCCTTTTATGATTTGATTTGTATGATTTTATGATTCCACAGCACTCTCTGGTTTTGTGCTGCTCTTTATTCCCCTGGGCTGGTGAGGTGATCTGTTGTGTCATTTCATGATGCTCATGCCCATTGTTTTGTTACATCATTGCTCCTGATGGTTCTTTCTTTCCCTGGGTTTATGGCATCATCATTACATGATATGACCTAACTCCATGTTTCTATGATGTCATTCTGGGATAGTCTGTGCTCCCCCTCCTGCCTGCATGGCTCTCTCCTTAGGGCCCCACAGAGAAGCCAAAGGAAGTGGAGACTCAGCAGCACTTCGTGCAGGGGGGCCCTGCAGGTTGCATCCTCTCCCCTGAGCTGAGCTGAGCATGCCTGGCAGGCAGTGCTGAGATGAGGAGCCAGAGATCAGAGGGCCACTGAAAGAGAGGTGAACTTGCCCAGCTGTGAAGTCTGCAGGGCCAGAACCTGCTGCTGAACTGAAAGGCCCAGGGGAAAGAAACGATTTGTGGCTTCCACCTTCTAGGTGCTGGGAGCTGCTAATGTGCTGCTGCTGGCATCTCCTCAGGCATCTCCTCCGGGCAAGTCCTGGCAGCTACTGGAGGGAGCCACAGGGGCAGCACCTCTGACAACAGCTTGCAGAGCTCTGTGGCTGAATTCAGACCAGCTCCCAGCAGCTAGCAGCACAATTCCTCTAATGATCAAAGCAGCAAAGGTCCATCTCAAGTCAGCAGCCAAAAGAGAGAGGAGAGAATGGGGGTTTGGGGGAGAAAAGATAGCCTTGTAGATAGCATCCAGTGGCTTTGCTTCCCACAGGCCAGCTGTCCATCCAGGTGACAGTGAGGACACCAGCCTGCTGCTGTGGGGCACTGGAAGCAGCTGAGAGCACAGCCTGCCCAGAGAGGCTGTGGAGTCTCCTGCTCTGGAGCCTTCCCAACCCCACCTGGCTGTGCTCTGTGTGCCCTGCCCTCGGTGCCCTGCTCTGGCAGGGGAGCTGGACCCAAAGATCTCCAGAGGTCCCTTCCAATCCCACCATCCTGTGCCTTAATGATGTTTAAAGTGCAAGGACAGTCCTGGCAGTCCTGCTCCTCCTCCTTTTTATTCCCTAAGCACAATGCAGTGAGGCAGAGCAGAATCTTAACCCATCCAGCTTGCAGTGAGAAGCACCAGAGCCAGGGAATGGCTTGGAAGGGAGCTCAGAGCTCAGCTCCTCCAACTTCCCTGCATGCCCAGGGACACCTCTCAGCTACACTCAGCTGCTCAGGGCCTCATCCAGCCTGGCCTTGAAGGCCTGCAGGCAGGAGGCAGCCACAGCCTCACCTCCAGCCTCCAACCCATTTCCTCTCCTGTCAGCACCCCCAGCTCAGGGCAGCCTCCTTTCCGGCGCTGCAGGGAGCAAGGAGCTTTCCCTCTCCCCACAGACCTCGCCGCAGCCGCGGCAGTGCTGTTTTTATCCAGTTGAAACCGCTGACATTTCCCAGCGGCTGTCCTTCAGCTTTTCATCTCTGACAGCTCCTGTTTCGTTGCCTCCTCCCCTGGAAGCAGGGAGTCGAAGCCCTCCCCTCTCTCCCCAGGTTCCATCCCGTGCATGCATTATTCATGGCCCCTGAAGAGCAGCTCCGGCAGCTGAGCTGTCCCAGCGATCGCATTCCACACCTAATCGATGTTTTCCCCAGCCTCCCTCCGCTCGTGCTGCTGTCTGCAAACCTCTGCCACCTCCCTGTCTTGATGGAGTGCTGAGCAGGGCTTCAGAGGAAGCTCTCCCATTGATTTAGCTGATGGTGTTGGCTTTCAGTATCGTTTCCAACATCGCTCCCTTTGCATCCCGGCGTTCCGTTTGCTCCTGCGATCGATGCCGTGTATTGAGCAGAGATGTTATAGAGTTGTTCACACCTCCATCGCAGTCCTCTTCTCCCCCCTCCCTCTGTGGCTGCAGGTAGTTTAGAGCCCTGTGCGGTGCATTAGCAGCTCAGATGACTGTCCCCAGCGCCTGTCATTGTCTCTTCCCTCAGCCCTGCCAGGCAGGCAGTGGCACTGCAATCAGCCTTCCTCTGAAGGAGCACAGCTTGAAATGTGGTCTGGGACGCTGGGAGCTCGCTGCCTCAGCAGCCCCCCAGCAGAGGCAAGGAGGTGATGGCTTCCCTGCAGGGTCCTCCTCTTCATCAGTGTGACCCTCTCCTGCTCTCTCAGGTGCACACTCCAGCTGAGCTGACCAGAGCAGCAGATCCTAAGAGGAAGGTGACATGGCCTGAGTCTCCCCAAGGAACTGTGCCTCAGAAGCCAGGGTCTGACTGCAGGCTCGAGCACACAGTCACAGGTTGCACTGGGTTGGAAGGGACCCTCCAAGGCCCTCTTGCCCAACCCCCCTGCCCTCAGCAGGGACACCTCCAGCTGCCCAGGGACACTGCAAACCTGATCCTGAATGTCTCCAGGGATGTGGCCTCAAACCACTCCCAGGCAACCTTGCCTTGAAGTGCTGCTGCTGTCACCTGAGCTGTATCTCATCAGCACGATCCCCTTCCCCTAGGTCTGGGTCCTGGATCACCCAGCTGTGGTGCTGGGTTTAGTGTCTGCATGGTGCTCACTGCATTACTCTCCTCCACAACAGGGCAGCAGAGCATCAAAACATTTAAAGCCTTCCTTTTTCCCCCTAAGTGATGCAGTTCTCAACTTCTGAGCTTCTTTCCACCTCCCACAGTGTTCCAGGCCTCCACAGCTTGTGCTGATCTGGACTTGTAGAGTAATTATGAAACCCTTTGATATGTATAAGGGATCTGAAACATTTCTCCTAATTAATTACTGATTCCCCAAGTGATTTAATCCAAGCAATTTGTCATAAACACTGCAGGTTTTTCCCCCCCTTGAACAGAGGCCACTGGGCTGGGGCTGGTTCTCCCTTTTCCTTTTTGCCTTGGTGATGTTGGAGCTTGGAGCAGGAGGGCTGCTGACAAGCCTTGACATGTGTTCATCTGTGGGTGCCAGGGTGGAACAGAGATTTGTCTGGCTGCTGATGGCTTGTCCTTGGAACTGGCAAAACAAATCAGTTGCTCTGTCTCTGAAAACCTGCACTTGGCCAGGCTCCAGTCCTGCAGCAGCTTGTGGTGTTGGACTTGATGGTCTTAGAGGCCCTCTGCAACTGAAACAGTTCTGTGGCTCCATTTCACACGCTCCAGACCCTAAGCTGCAGGTGGAGAGTCTCAGAGGATCAGGAGAGCTGGTGAGGATGGAGCCAGAAGCTCAGGAAGTGAGCACAAACCATCCCAGGTGGTTGGAGGCCACAGAGAGCTGAGGGAGAAACATTGGAGCTGAGGAAGAAATCCTTTGCAGTGAGGGCAGGGAGACACTGGCAGAGGTTGCCCAGGGAGGCTGTGCATGCCCCTGCCTGGAGGTGTTCAAGGCCAGGCTGGACGATCTCAGAAGGCTTTCCCAAGCCAAACACTTCTGTGACTGTTGCAGGGACACAGCCCCACGTCCCTCAGGCTCAGCATCCTCTCTCAGCTCTTTAGAGGATGCAGTGAGCAGCCCTGGGACAATGACAAGAGTGAAACCCTCCTGAGTTCACAGCCTGAGCTCCCAAGGGTTTGACCTGCACCTGAGTTGCTGGGCTCAGGCCTCTGGTGTCTGCCCCAGAGCCAACGTTGCACCACGGTGTGAGACCCCCACACGTGGTGCCAGTGATCCAGGACTCGTGCTCCTCTTGGCAGCAGCCTCCTCCTTGCTTGCTGTTCTTTTCCTGGGGCTGCCATGGGAATTCCTCCATCTGTTTCTGGGCCAGCAGTGAAGACTTTTGTTGTGTAATTATTTGTGTGTGCACCCTTTTGATCCAGGCTCTCCATAAGGACACCTCCACAATTCATGCACAGGTCTGCAGTTGTTTCCAGAGATCAAGGGAGCTCCAATCCCCACAGCTCCTTTGGGCCTGCAGGGGAATTGCAAGCCCTAGACCTAAATAAGCAGCAATCCCCCACTCTCCTCTGGGGCTGATGTTAGCTGGGGGCTGTCAGAGCAGCTGCCTGAGTGTGTTCCAAAGGAGGATGTTCAGCACTAGGCTGAGCTGCATCCAGGGAGCTCATCTGTTTCAAACAAACAAAACCCAAACCCCAACAAAAACAAATGCCAGGAAAACCAAAGAGCCACCCCCCAAAAACCCCCAAAGCAAAACCAACCAAAGAGAAAGAGAAACAACAAACAGAGAAAAGGTTAAAAAACCAAACCCACAAGAGCACCAAAAACCCAAACAGAACCAGGGGGAAAAAACAACCAAACAAAAACCACCAGCAGTAAAATAACCAACAGGAAATACCCAACCAAGAAAGGACCAGGGGGAAAACAATCAGCCAGGGAGGAGAGAAATCAACACAACAACAACACAGGGCACAAACCCCAACCAAAGAACAGACAACCAAACCAAACCTGAGCTCAACCACCCAGGCCCCAGAAGAAAGCAGCTGCTGCTGGAGCCCCAGGCTGGTTCCCGGCAGGGTCAGGGGCGCTGCCTGGGGCCATGCTCTGGAGAAGGGCTGCAGGTGCCCAGTGCAGGAGAGGCTGCTGGTGGCCCCTGACCAGCAGCAGCTGGGGCAGAGCTCATTGCTCTCTGCAACTGCCTGAGGGGAGATTGGAGCCAGCTGGGGTTGGTCTCTTCTGCCTAGGAACAAGGGGTGGGGTGAGGGGAAATGACCTCCAGGTGCAGCAGGGGAGGTTCAGGTTGGATATCAGCAGAAAGTTCTCCCCTGAGGGGGTGCTCAGAGCCTGGCACAGGCTGCTGGGGAGGTGGCTGAATGCCCACCCCGGAGGTGGTTCAGAGAGGCAGAGCTGTGGTGCTGAGGGCCATGGCTTAGCCCCAGCCCTGGCAGTCAGGAGATGGTTGGGCTGGGTGAGCTGAAAGGGCTGTGCCAACCAAGCCAGCTCAGTGATTCTAACTTAGATCAGGCCTGGAAGAGATGGACCAAGGGAGAAATAATCTGCAGCAGCAGTGGGAAGAGGTCCTGTGGATCCCAGGGGAACTTCTGAGGTATGTCATTACACTTTCTGGATGTATTCATCTGCTTTTGACTTTACATCTGTTGTGATTACCAAGGGGGGCTATTCCAGAGCTGGGGTTTTAGCTCCTCCGGTCTGCAGAGGCGGAGAGGGGCTGCGGGAGCTGCGTGCTGCGCTCGGCTGTCCTTCCCCGAGGCTCTCTGTGCCGGGATGGATCCGGCTCGGGTGAGCGCAGCCCCGGGAAGGAGGAGTCTGGGTTGCCGAGAATTAGCCATCGGCCTCATCCCTGAGGTGCCTGGAGTGCCGCTAGGTGCCCCCAGAGCCGCTGGGATGTGCGGCTGGAGAGCTTTCCGCAGGAGCAGGGCGCTCGGCACCTGCCTGCCGAGGGTTACTTATGCTGTAGCCTCTCTGGAAGAGCCAAGGGTGCTGTAAAATGGTTGTGGTTTGCAAGTTGGGTAGCTGTGAAGTGGCTTCTGACTGCAGTTGGGCTAAGTGTTCTCTTTCTTTGACACCCCCCTGCCTCTGGCAGCCCTTTGCTGGGCTGGACACAACACTCAGAGCACAGTGGGGAGATGGTTGTGCAGCTCAGCCCTGTGAGTCACAGCTCTGTGTGGCATTCCCCCCAAAACCCTCCCTCCAGAGCAGAAGCCTCGCTGTGGACATGGATACCAGGCTCAGATCTCTGTCTTTAGGGGGTTTGGGCTGCTGAAGGTTGAGGATGTGAGAGTTTGGACAGGGATGCAAGGAGCTGTGCTGGTGGCAGCTCAGGAGGGGTCAGGTCACTGCTGAATGGATCCTTAGGGCTCTAAGGAAAAGCTCAGTTCATTTTGCCCTGCACTCAGGGCTGCTGAGGCCACACCTTGAGTCCTGGGCTCAGTTTTGGGGCCCTTGCTCCAAGAAGGACCTTGCAGGGCTGGAGCAGGTCCAGAGAAGGGGAGGTTGGAGTGGGGTGAGGGTTGCTCTCTCTCCCTAGCATCAGGGGTACCCGGCAGGAGGAAAGGGCCCCAAGCTGCACCGGGGGGGGTCTGGGTTGAACATGGGAAGAGGCTTCTTGAGTGAGAGGGTTCTCAGAGCCTGGCACAGGCTGCCCAGGGGGGTGGCTGAATGCTGTGCCTGGAGGTGTTTCAGAGAGGCAGAGCTGTGGTGCTGAGGGCCATGGCAGACCTTCAGGGAATGGTTGGGCTGGATGCTCCCAAGGGGCTTTTCCATCCCAAATGCCTCTGTGGCTCTCTGCTGGCTCACTAGAGACACATGATTGTGTTTTGCTGGGCTGTGGGAAAGGTTTTAGAGAGGGAAAACAATTTGGCTTTGTCTTTGTGTTTATACTTTGAGAGGTCTGGGGATGTGACCAGACCACACTGGACTGATGCTGCTCCAGGACTGGCCATGGGCTAGCCAGGGGCCAGCTCTGTCAGCTCGGGACCCTGTGCTTGAGAGCTGAATCAGTCACTGTCGTGGTGATCATCTCGTTCCTGTGCTCTGCCTCAGCTCCCAGGGGGCAGTGGTTGCAGGACAGCCAGCTTTGCTCTGCAGAGTCTGTGCCTCTGGCAGCTGCTCTGCTTCGCTTGTGGCCAGCCACAGACAGCTGCTGACAGAGGTAGCCAGGTGAGATTTTCAGGAAGGGAAGGGAATAGGCCAAGCAAAGCCTTGCCTGTGGCTCTCCTGGGGCATCCTTGCTGCACAAAGCTGCTGGGTAGCAGAACCATGTCAGGAGGAGCTGCCAGCTCTCATCTCCTGGTGGAGGGCTGTGAGAGTTCCTGACACTGCCTGCAGAGCATTAGGATTTGCCTTCAGCTGGGGGGAATTTCCAGTTAGGTTAACTTGTTTGTTGCTTTGTCCCAGTGCTTGGTGCTCACTTGCCTGAATCTGCTGTGACCTGCAGGGTTTGGCAGAGGCTTCTTGTTCCAGCCCATGCTGGGGCTGTGGGGGGCATGAAGGGACAGCATGTGGTGCTCCATGTGCCAAATGATTTGGTGGTTTGCATCTGGGGCTTTTAATGCTTCCTAGCTGGGTGTGAGCTCTGTTCTCAGTGAGCAGCCACAGCAATGCCTGGGCTGAGGGCCTGCAGTTGTGGTCCTGAGCATGTACAGATACTGGAATGAAGCTATGAGGGCTCAGACACTCATAGAGTGGTTTGGGTTGGAAGAGATCTCAAAGCTCATCCAGTTCCACCCCCTGCCGTGGGCAGGGACACCTCCCACCAGCCCAGGCTGCTCAGGGCATCATCCAGCCTGGCCCTGAGCACCTCCAGGGAGGGCACAGCCACAGCCTCCCTGGGCAGCCTGTGCCAGAGTCTCTCCACCCTCACTGGAAAGGATTTCTTCCTCATCTTCACTCTCAATCTGCCCTCCTCAGGCTTCACACTGTTACTTCCCACCCTGTCACTCCCAGCCCTTGGCAGAAGTCCCTCCCCAGCTCTCCTGGAGCCCCTTCAGCTACTGGAAGGCTGCTCTGAGGTCTCCCTGGAGCCTTCTCTTCTGCAGGCTGAGCACCCCCAGCTCTCCCAGCCTGTTCTCTTAGCAGAGGTTCTCCTGCCCTCTGATCACCTTTGTGGCCTCCTCTGGACCTGCTCCTTCTTGTGTAGCTGGCCCCAGAGCTGGACACAGCTCTTCCCTTGGCAGGTGCCACTGTCTTGGGACAAAACCCACCCCAACACTTTGAGAAGCAAGTTCTGCTCTCCAGGAGCCTCCCAGCTCAGGGCAGAGCTGACCTCCTCTGCCAGGATGATCCCACCCCTGGAAAGGGCAAAAACACAGCACAGAGAGAGGAGTGAGCTCAAAACAAAAGCCTGAGTCCAGCTTCTGTGGTGCCCTTGGGTATACTTCAAGTGTAGGTCTCTGTCTTTGCTGCCTGAGATCCCAAACCAGCTCTTGTTGAGTGTTCCCCTGGCTGCAGCCCCTCAGATGGACATTTCCCCTCACCCATTACCTGCCATGCAATTTGCCCAGGTCAAGGTTTGTGTTTTGCCTAAGGAGCACAGTGACTGAACCAGAGCACACCAGGCTTCCTCTCTGTGGGAGGCACAAGGGGCTTTAGAAGTTTCCTCTTCTCCTCTCCTCTGCTGTGCCTTGGGGATGCTGGCTGAGGAGGGAGCCTCTCAGCTGACGCTGGAGATGCCTTCCTTTACAAAGGTTTCCTTTCAAATCCATCCTCTGTTCCTACCCTGTGCTGAGATTTGTTCAGCTTCTGAAAGATGCTGCTGGCAGAGGCTCTTTATCTGCTGCCCAGAGTCTGCCCCACTGAACCAGCAGGAAAAGGCTGGGCACAACTTGCTCCCCCCCTCAGCTGGGCAGGAATCTCGGCCAGCAGCTCCCAGCCCTTGTGGGCACTAACTGGCAGGGGAATCCGTTGTTCCTCCAGGCAGCACAAGGGTTGGGGTGAAAGGCTTAATTTGCTTCCCACTTGTGATCCTCTGAGAGCAGACAAACTCTCTGGGATGTCAGCCAGCTGCAGAAAGCAGCAGAGCTGCCAGCTGGGGGCTGGGCAGCCCGAGGTGTTTGCCTGGAGAGGGTTGCTGCAGCTGAGGGGTGGGTGGCAGAGCAGGGGCACCGATGCAGGTGATTATTGATTGGATGGGAGCAGGGACAGACAGAGTCAAGCCAGCTGCCTGAGGCTTGGGTTTGGTTCTCATTTACTCTTTCCATGGCAATACTGTGTCCAGCCTTGCTGCCCCTGGAGTGGTGTTCCAGCTGTGTTTGACCCCAAACCACATCTGCTGGGACACTCAGAGGGGAGTTGGGAGGCAGTAGCAAAGACTCACAGGTTGCACTGGCTTGGAAGGGACCCTCCAAGGTCATCTTGTCCCACTCCTATGCACTGAGCAGGGTCATCACCAGCTACAGCAGGCTGCCCTTGAGGCCATGTTGTCTGGAGTGCATGTGGTTGTGCTGACCCTGACCACCAGCAGCTCCTCCTCTGCACAGAAGGAGTCGAAGGATTTCCTTGCAGCAGCTCTGGGCTTTCTTGCCAGGGAGCACTGATGGTCCTTGAGGTGTTCAGTGAGCAGTGGCCTGGCTGAAATGAGCAGCATCAGAGCACTGAGGTGAGGCTGCCCTCTGCAGCACTCTGTGTGCTGGGGTTGGCATGAGCTCAGCACCACCCCACCCCCCATGCAGTAATTACCCATCCCTGGCCTTGTTGCTGCAACAGCATAATTCATCCAATTAGTTCTTGCATTTCAAGGAAGCTGCAAATTAGCATTTGAGCAGCAGCAGATCTGCCTGCATGGAGAGGCCTCCCCTCCTCTTGCCTTAATCACCCTGTTAAAGGCATCGAGCTGGAGGAGAGCAGCTTGAGACTGGAGATGGGGAAGAGGGTGGGGAGACACTGGAGCAGGCTGCCCAGGAGGCTGTGGTTGTCCCTTCCCTGGAGGTGCTCAGGGCTGGGCTGGATGAGGCCCTGAGCAAGCTGGGCTGGTGGGAGGGGTCCCTGCCCATGGATGATCTTGAAGGTCCCTTCCAACCCAAGCCATGTTAGGGGCCTCTGAAGCTGCTGTTTCAGCAGGTGCTCTCCCATGCCTTCTGGCTCCTGTTAGCAGCTTTCATCCTTGGACCTGCTCACAGTTGGAGTAGGAGAGGTTTGCCTGCTGCAGGAGTGGTCAGGCCTTGGCTGGACTCAGTGGTCTGGGAGGTCTTTTCCAACCCAAGCAGTTCCATGATTCAGAGCACAGTTGCTGTGTCTGCCACAGACAGAACCATCCTCTGCTTGAAGCCAAGCCCTGGAGAGGCAGGACTGGGTGAGGGAAAGCTGGATGAGTCTCTGTGGAGAGGATGCTGCTCTTCTCCTGACATCCCCAGTGGTTGCTTTGCCTGCCCTTATCCTCTTGGCTGTGTTGTTGGCTGAAGTGCTCACCAAGTGCTTGAGGACTTCACTTCTGTTTCCACTCTGAAGGGCAGGGATGTCCAGCTGGACTCAGTCCACTTGAGCCTCTAGAAAGCATCACCCTCTCAGCAGCTGCTCCTGATGTGGGGGTGGCAGAGGTGGCAGAGGTTATTCTGGCACTCAGGCCCGGCTGTGCTGATTGCTCTGCTGCTCTGAGCAGGGGTAATTGGTGCATTCCCCCTGGGGGGTGAGTGTTGGCCTTTCAGGGGGTGTGCTGACACGGTCAGGGAGATGCAGCTCTCTCTCTGAGCACAGGATCTTCCCTTTAGGATCACAAAATGACTTTTTCCTTTGCTTTTAGTTGAGAAACTGTGAGGAGAGGAAAGCAAAAGCCTACAAGCAGATCACCTTCTGTCGAGGCATTAACAGGAAGCTGAGTCCTTGTTCCCTTGGGTAAAGACTCCCCAGGTGACAGGAGGAGAGGCAGTGGCCTGAGGTTGTGCCAGGGGAGGCTTAGCTTGGAGAGGAGGAAAAGTTTCTCTGTTGCCAGAGTGGTCAGGGACTGGCAGAGGCTGCCCAGGGAGGTGGTGCAGTCCCCATGCCTGGGGGTGCTCCAGAACCCTGTGGCCATGGCACCTGGGGCCAGGGTTTGGTGGCCATGGTGGGGTTGGGTTGCTGGTTGGAGTGGGTGAGCTTGGAGGCCTTTTCCAAGCTTGATGATTCTATTCTTCTATGATCTCTCTCTCCTCATCCCCTTCAGAGCTGCTGTGAAGGTTTGTGCTCTGCACAGCCTCCCCAGCACCCCCTGTGCTGGCCCACGTGAGGATAAATCCCCATGACAGTGAAGAATGGGCCCTGGAATTCTCTGAGCAGCTTATTGTGCTGCCTGTACTGTCAGGCATTATTCCAGCAGACATGGGCAGCACTGGCAGACTGATGTGCCTGCAGTTAATGAGGCCTTGCTTCTCCAGGTGAAGGAGATAACAAAGAGCAATTCTCCCTTTGAATTAGGCAGATTAATTAACGCAAATCAACTTCTTTCTCGGGGTTTGGTGATCTTCCTTCTTTGTGGCAATGCATCCTAACACTTCAGAGAGCTGCAGTGGTTGCAGTGCTGACCTGCTGAGGAAATAGGAGAGACACACACATGTATTTAAGAGAGAGAAACCAAATGGAAGGGAAACAAAGGAAGACCTTAATGGTGTGCAGCTGAAGGACTCTCAGGTTACAGAATGTTGAGGTGGAACTTCCTGGGTTGCAGTCTGTGCCCATTGCCTCTCATCCCAGCACAGGACACCACTGAACAGAGCCTGGCCCCTGCCTCTGGACCCCCACCCCTCAGATGCTTACAGACATTGATCAGGTTCCCTCTCAGCCTTCCCCTCTCCAGGCTCAACAGCCCCAGGGCTCCCAGCCTCTCTCCACAGCAGAGATGTTGCAGTCCCTGCAGCATCCTCACAGCTCCCACTGGACTCCTTCCAGTACATCCCTGTCTGTCTCGACCTGGGGAGCCTGGAACTGGACACAATACTGCAGGTGTGGCTTTGCCAGGGTGGAGTAGAGAGGGAGAAGAATCTCCCTCAACCTGCTGGGCACACTCAGTGCACCCCAGGAGGCCCTGGCCATGGTATGGACTGGAAGAGATACTGGCTTCTCAATGGTGTGGGGTTGAGGAGCCAGGAGTTGAAGCAGGGCTGTGTAGGAGGATTGGCACTGGGTGGATGTTGTACACACGTGGGGTAGCTTGGGACTGGGAGGCTGCTCTGAGGTCTCCCTGGAGCCTTCTCCTCTCCAGCCTGGACAGCCCCAGCTCTCAGCCTGCCCCCACAGGGGAGGTTCTCCATCCTCTGATCATCTCTGTGTCCTCCTCTGCAGCCACTCCAGCAGCTCCAGGCCCTTTCCAGGCTGGGGCTCCAGAGTGTCCCAGGTGTGTGTGTGATCCTGGATGTTATTTTAACTGGTGGGGGAACAAGGAAGCTTTGTGCCATGGAGAGCAGGAGACCTCACTCTTAGCTGCTGCTCAGTTTGGTGTCTGAGCTATGCTTGGGCTGGGGTAGAATCTTCAAGAGCCAAACTTGTCAGAAGCAAACTGACTGAGCTCACAGAATGGTTTGGGCTGGAAGGGACCTTAGAGACCATCCAGTTCCAGCCCCCTGGCATGGGCAGGGACACCTCCCACCAGCCCAGGCTGTCTCACAGCTGAGAAGTCTTGCCCTGGATTTGCAAGAGCTGTGCCGGTGTTGGTGTTGGCTGCTGCTAAAACAGTGCAGGATGAAACAATAGGTCTTTGTTTCCTACTGTCAAGCCGACTGAGGAATGCAGACCTTGCCTCTGCCTCTCCAGGTACTGCTGTGCTTGCTGGGACGTTGGGAACAATGTGCTACAAGTGCTAGCAGGGCTGCAGCTGTTAATGGCACTAATGAGTAGGATGTGGTTATTAATCAGGATGGAAGTGCTGGGCCATTTGTCACTGCAGAGAAGTCTCTGGCAGCTTTCCCACCCAGGCTCTTCTGAAGAAATGACAATTTTGTGCTCATTCTGTTTCCAAATAGTGAGGAGGGTTGCAACTGTTCCAAAAATCTGCTGGAGAAACCTCCTTGGGCAGCCTTCCACAGCCCCCACTCAGAGCAGTGGCAACTTGTCACACTGCATCACAGTTTGGGCTGGGAAAGCCCTCTGAGAGCATCCAGGCCAACCATCTCCCCAGCACGGCCCCAGGTGCCATGGCCACAGGCTTCTGGAACCCCTCCAGGCGTGGGGACTCCACCACCTCCCTGTTTGGCCTGCTCCAGTGCTGGGCAGGCAGGGGGAACTGATCTTGATTTTGCCTGTTGCTGGCATGGAAGTGCAGGGAGCCTCTGGTGGTGCTGTGCTTTTCAGAGTGCTGGCCTGACAGCAGCTTCAGGACAGGCTGCCTGGCTGGCCTGGGTGCTCACAGCTCCTGCTCACAGGCTAACCTACAGGTCCAGTTCAGCAGGCTGCTTAAAACACGTTGCAGTGAGGTGAGGTTGGGCTCTTCCCCATAGTCTCAGGTGACAGAAGGAGAGGAAATGGCCTCAGATTGTGCCAGGGGAGGCTTAGGTCTTTGCTGCAGGAGTGGTCAGGGATTGGCACAGGCTGCCCAGGGAGGTAGTGGAGTCCCCAGCCCTGGAGGGGTTCAAGGAATGTGTGGCCATGGCTCTTGGGACCATGGTTTGGTGGCCATGGTGGGGTGGGGTTGGTGTTGGGCTGGGTGAGCTCAGAAGGCTTCACCAACCCAAACCATTCCCTGGTTCTGTGTTGTAGCCTCTAAGGATCCCTCTCGTTTTGGAGCTGGACAGAGTGGTTGGAATCCACCTGGGAGTGTGGTGAATGAGCTTCACAGGAGGGCTTTAAGCAGCTTCATCAAGGCTGCTGCTGTGCTCCTGGCACTGATCCTGCTGCTGAGACACACGTTGTGCTAGGTGTGCGGAGGTGACTGCTTGCATTGTGCAGGTGACAAACAGCACAGCGCAGGAAGTGATGTTGTTGTTGTTCTGTTGTCACCACCCCTGAAGATGATTAACTGCTCGTTTTCCCCTGCTTTGTTGTGGCTAATGAATGAGCTCACAGCATCTCGGGAGTCTCTCAGCTGAACTCCCAGCTGCACTCGCACAGAGCTCCAGCCCCAGTTGCTGTCACTGGCATTCCAGTCTTGGTGCACTCAGGAAGCCTGCATCTTATGTAAGCAATGAAGTGGTTGGGATGTTAATGCAAGAAGCCTTCAGTGTCTCATAGTTTCATAGTTTCATTCAGGGTTGGAAGGGACCACAAGGATCATCTAGTTCCAACCCCCCTGCCATGGGCAGGGACACCCCACACTAGATCAGGCTGGACAGAGCCTCATCCAGCCTGGGCTTAAACACCCCCAGGGGCGGGGCCTCGACCACCTCCCTGGACAACACATTCCAGGGTTTCACCACTCTCATGGATGGTCTCTGGATAGATATTTGGGGGGTGCCTACTTGCTCAGTGCCTTTATGCTTCAGAAGTCACAACTGCCATGCTACTGACCCTCCTGTGCCAGAGATTCAGCCTCAGCAAGAGGAAGGGATGAGAAACCCTGGAAGCAAAGGTGTCCCTGTGGTGCTGGGGAGGAGCTGTCCTGTGTCTCTGCACAGACTGTGTGGCCCTGGCATGGCTTGCAGGGCAGGCAGGCACAGGGAGACAGGATTTCATGGTACTCCAAGGTGCTTTCACAGCATGGCTTGGGTTGGAAGGGACCTTAGAGATCATCCAGTTCCAGCCCCTGCCGTGGGCAGGGACACCTCCCACCAGCCCAGGCTGCTCCAGGCCTCACCCAGCCTGAGTCCTCCATGCTATGAGTAGGATGAGCTGCTTTGCTCAGTATCTCCTGAGGTTCCTCTTGACAGGAGGGAAAAAACCCCAACCATCCTGATTGCAACTGGCTGCAGCATGAGCTGGTTAAGTGGGTTGAAAGCTTGACTGCACTGGGTGAAGCTTGGGCATTAGATGGAAAATTGCTGCTGCCCCAGGAAATAAATCCTGACCTGGGTGAACTGTGAGCCCCCTGAGGCTGCCCACGAGGAACAGTGCAACTTCAGGCTTTATTTAGTGTGAGGCTGGCTAATGCTGGAGAAACATTGCAGGTCAGGGAGGGAGTGGGGCTGGGCTGGTTGGCCTGGCCTCCCTTCTTGTTTTGGCACTCACCCTTACCTGCCATGCCAGGGTAAGAGCTGCTGCCAGGATGATTGGACAAGCCTGGGAGATCTCAAACCCAGTACCTTACCACCTAGGAGTGTTCTGTCTGCCCTTGTGCTTAGTGCACTGCCAAGGCATTGCTGCCATCTGCTCCCTGCCCTGCCTGCACAGCCCACTGGGGTCAGTGAGCACAGGGGCAGTGAAATCTGCTTGGAGCTGGCCATGGCCAGGGAACTACTGGGGGCAAACCAGCCAGGATCTGTGACTGATTTCCCTGCCCTTCCTCAACCCTGCATGCTCAGTTTGCACGGTGATGCCTGGTGGCCTTGATCCTGCTTAGCTCATCTGACTGTTACAGAAACATGAATGTTAATTGCAGAGGGCTTGGGGGGTTTGATTTGAGGCTTGCATGTTTCCAAGCTCTGCCAGAGCAGCAGGAGGCAGCTCCACTGTGATCCTCCAGACAAATCCCTGAGTGCTTCATCTGCAGGCACAAATCCTTTGCTGAATGCCCTCTCTGCAAGTGAGCAACACAAACCCTTCCCTCTGTCCCTTGATAGGCAGGACTGGGAGAAACCCAACAGTCCCCTCCAACAGGATACAGCCCTGGATCAGATCCTCTCTGAAGAAAGTCTTTGACAGTGCCAGGAGGCACAGCACCAGGGCTGGAAGGGACTTTTGCTGAGGGGGTCTGGAGCCAGGCCCAGGGGGAATGGTTTGGAGCTGAGGCAGAGCAGGGTCAGAGTGGAGCTGAGGCAGAAGTTGTTCAGCAGGAGGCTGCTGAGCCTCTGGCCCAGGCTGCCCAGGGAGGCTGTGGCTGCCTCCTGCCTGGGGGTGTTGAGGGCCAGGCTGGATGAGGCCCTGAGCAGCTGAGTGTAGCTGAGAGGTGTCCCTGGGCATGGAGGGGAGGCTGGAGGGGCTGAGCTCTGAGCTCCCTCCCAGCCTGAGCCACTCTGATTCTAGGAATACTTGTACTGTAAGTTCCACTAATGGGGTCAGGGGAGGCTCTTGTGGTGCTGCTTGAACCTCTCCTTTGTATGAATTACTTTTGGCAGGAATCAATTAGACTTTTTTTTGCTGTCTCTTCTCTGAGTATTTTGCAGAGTGCATTAATTAAGGAAATTGTCCTGCAATTACTGCAGTTACCCAGATCCTACCAGGTTCTGAAATTGCAGCAATAATTATGGTCCTGAGAGAGCCAAGGAGCCTTTCAGATGCTGCACTGAATGCCAGGGAAGAGTTGACTGAAATATTAATGCATCCCAGATGGAGAGACCCGAAGTGCCACTCTGCAAAGAGCTTTGCTTACAGACAGAGTGATCTGGGCTGAATCCTCAGGAAAATCCTCAGCTTTCAGGCTTGAGGCATCCTGGGGTTTGCCTCCTAAACTGAACAAGCTGAGAAGGGCAGAGTCAGACTGGAGACTAGGAAGAAGTTCTTGAGAGTGAGGGTGGTGAGACCCTGGAGCAGGCTGCCCAGGGAGGCTGTGGATGTCCTTCCCTGGAGGTGCTCAGGGCCAGGCTGGATGAGGCCTGGAGCAGCCTGGGCTGGTGGAGGTGTCCCTGCCCATGGCAGGGGGTTGGGGCTGGATGAGCTTTGAGGTCCCTTCCAACCCAAACCTCTCTGTGATGAGTGACTTCCATGGTCACCTCTCAGCCCCGTTGGTGAGCTGTGTCTCAGTGCAATTTAGGGGCAAAGCAGAGAGGCTGAGAACGTTTTTCTGCCCCTAGGGTGCCCCAGCAGTGATTGCATCACTCTGCATGCAGTGTGCTGGCTTTATGGGAGCGTTAGATGGAGTATTTTTAGTCACTGCGAAGTGAGAACCCTGAACGCTCAGCGATTAAGTACGAAAGAGAATGACTCAGGGTGGGAGCAGCCTCCCCACACGCACATGTTTGCAGCTCCTGTTTGCTCAGCTGATGGCTTGAGGAGCCTCAACGACGCTGGCATTGTCAGGCTGCATTAGCAGAGGTCCCTCTGGCATGACCACGGGAGGGGTCTGCACTGGTGGGTGCAAACCTCTTGGGAAAGCTGCATCTGCAGAGGCTCCAACCTGCATTCTCTGCCAGGGCACCACGTTTCAACAGCTCTGATGGCCTGATAGGAATTCTAATGAGCACACTTTCATAACAGGGATCATTAGATGGACATGGAATGCTCCTCTAAGTGTTTGTGGAAGGGCTTCTTGACAGGCCACTCACTAAACCCTGGGGAGCTTCCTCCTGCAGCCATTTACCTGCCCTGGCAGCGCAGCAGCTGTGGCTGCTGGAAGCTGGGCTGCAGAGCAGTTCAGCAACGCTCCATGGCTTTATGGCCATGCTGGTCTGAGGTTGATGGTTGGAGCTGATGACCCCAGAGGTTGCTTCCAGCCCAAGCAGTTCTGTGATGCAGTGTGAGTGAAGCATCCCTTGGGTCACCTTCCTCAAGGCTGGCTGCAGAGGAAGAGAAGTGAGGCAAACCTGGCACTCTCCTGCCTGCTTCCTGCAGGAAGGTTGCCAAGGTGATGGGTCTGGTCCCAGAAGAAAGGGAGCTGGAGCCTGTGGCACTCATGGGAAGCTGTAGGATCCTTCTGCACTTGGTTGAGGGCAGGAGCAGGAGCAGAGTGCTTCACCATCTCCAGGGAGTGACCTACATAGGAGGGTACAGAGCTGGTACCTTCTGAGCCAGGTGAGAACAGATGGCTTGTGTCAGAGAGACATAAATCAGCTATAAAAAGGACCTCTGGATAACCAGGTTTGAATTGTCAGAGAATCAGAGAGAGGCTTCAGTTGGAAGGGACCTTCCATATCGACTAGTTCCAGCCCCTCTGCCTTGGCAGGGACACCTCCCACCAGACCAGGTTGCTCAAAGCCTCATCCAGCCAAGTCTTAAACACTTTCAGGGAAGAAGCATCCACAGCCTCCCTGGGCAACCTGTTCCCGTGTCTCCCCACCCTCATGTCAGGAATTTCTTCCCTAGTGTCCAATCTCAATCTGCCCTGCTCTGGTTTCAAACCAGAACTGGCTGAGGGACCTGGGGTTGTTTGGTCTGGAGAAGAGGAGGCTGAGGGAGACCTCATTGCTCTCCAGCTCCCTGCAAGGGGACTGCAGTGAGGTGGGGATTGGGCTCTGCTCTCTAGGTGATAGGAAAGGAACTGGCCTGAAATTGTGCCAGGGGAGGCTTAGGCTGGAGAGAAGGCAAAATGTCTTTGCTGCAGGAGTGGTCAGGGACTGGCAGAGGCTGCCCAGGGGGGTGGTGGAGTCCCCATCACCAGAGGGGTTCAAGAACCCTGTGGCCATGGCACTTGGGGCCATGGTGGGGCTGGGCTGCTGCTTGGACTGGAGGATCTTGGAGGTCTTTTCCAATCCAAAGCCCTCTGTGGCTCTGTGCTGCTGAGGAGCATTTGCTGCTGCTGCGAGGCCCTGTGCTTCGGGCACGTGGAGGATGGACACCCTGTGGGTGCTGTCAGCAGGCACTGCTAGTGCTGGCATGTGAAGGAGTGCAGCTTTTGGGGTGGTGCCATTACCTGGTGTTTAATTAGTGCCTTGGGCTTCAAGATGAGGATGGCTCAGGCTCCACGTGGCTGCTCTCTGCAGCAGCTCAGTTCTTTGTGTGCCTGCTCCCTCGAGGAGTGTCAGCCTTGTTGGTGCAGAGGAGCTAAATCTGCCACGTGGGGCAATGTTGAAAGGGAGGTGCTTGAGTGTGGAACGCTGCTAACCCTCTGAGCCCTGTCAGAAGCCTTGTAAGAGAGCCTGATCTTCCTTTTGCTCTCAGAGCAGGACGTGGGGGTGGCTCAGTGGAGCACTGAGGGATTCCACAGGAGATACTGGGTGTGCTGGGGAGAAGTCAGCTCCCAGCAGGATGTGCTGCAGGAAGAACAATGAGGAGTGCTTTTTATCATCATATTTGGCATTTAGATAGAGCTCTCCTCAGTCTCTGAGCACTTGATTAACATTTATTAAGCAAGGCACAGGCCACATCTCTTTGAGGCAAGCAATCAGGCCTCTGTCAGATCCAGGGGAAAAAGCAGGAGGGGGCTGGGGGCCAGGAGGGGGCAGGGGGCTGGCACTGTCATCATCTGCCTTCTGTAGGCTTCCTGCTTTGGCTCTCAGACCATCCTTCTGATCACCTTGGAGGTCTCCTCTGGACCCTCTCCAGCAGGTCCAGGTCCATATTCCTCTTGTGTGGGGTCCTGTAGCTGGGCACAGCACTGCAGAGGTCAGAGCAGAGTGGCCTTCGGGTCCCTCAAGGAGAGAAGCAAAGGGAAGGTCTGGGTAGTGCTCTCAGCCAGCTGCTTTTCCCTGCTCCAGAAGGGAAGGTGGTGTCCTCCTGAGAGCAGAGGGAGGGTTACCTTGTCCCCAGGAGGCCTGCAGGTGTTTGTTTGCACAGAATAGCTCTGTTTCCCTTCCCAGCACTGGGAAACCTCTCCTGTAGCCTCTCTGATCTGAGCACTGCAGTTCTGCTTGGCCTCTCTGCCGCTGTGCTGCTCCTGGTTGATGTTTTCCTTTGGCCAAGGTGGTTTTTGTCTCTGCTGGAGGGCAGTGCACACCACCGAGGTCGTGGCTCGTGAGGATGCACGGAGCGGCGGGTGGCGAAGCTGGGCACAGCTCAGGGCACAGCTCAGAGCACAACAAGGTCAATTGCTTCATGTCTGCTCGTGGCTCAGCACAGCTGGGCTGCAGGAGCCCTGGTGCCTGACTGGCATTTTGCAGCAGCTTAATGCAGAATAATGGTGGAGTGGGAATCAGACACCAAGGAGAGGCACTCTGAGGGGGCAAGCACGGGGACGAGAGCAAGCTGCCTGCCAGAGAAGCCTTGCCCAGAGGGCTGCAGAGCATGCAGGACACAAAGGGCAGAGAACAGCAGGCAGCCTGTGGCTTGTTAAATTATGGCTCTGACATCCTACTTGTGAGGATGATCTTTTACCCTCCAAGTGACTGCTCAGGCTGTTCAGCATGTTCACTGGTGTTAAACTCTGCTGGGAGGTGCTTCCTAAAGCCAGGGTGCCTGAGCAGTCTGGATTGCCAGACAGTTCCCTCCTGGAAATTCCACATTTCACTGTGGTGCATGCCAAAGAATTCCCAGTTCAGTCCCTTCTGCAGCTCCCCAACTGAACTGTCCTAAGTCCCAAAGGATTGCCAGACAATCAACAGCTGAGCTCAGAAGTTCAGCTCATAGATTGGTACAGACACAGAAGGGGTTGGGCTGGAAGGGACCTCAAAGCTCAGCCAGCCCCAGCCCCCTGCCATGGGCAGGGACACTTCCACCAGCCCAGGCTGCTCAAACCCTCCTCCAGCCTGGCCATGAGCACCTCCGGGGAGGGTTCAGCCACAGCCTCCCTGGGCAGCCTGTGCCAGAGTCTCCCCAGCCTCAGTCTAAAGAGTCTCTTCCTGCTATTCAGTCAGTGCCAGCAGCGGGTGATGGGGAGGCTGGAAATAGACATCAAAAGGCCATCTGATAGCAGCAAGCCTTTGCTCCTAGCTCCTGATCTCCAGCTGAAGTGGCAGCAGGACCTGCACGGATGAGGGGCTGGAGCTGTGGCTGTTTTCACTCGGCAGCCTGGCAGTCAGGGGCTGTTTCATGCCTGCTTCAGAGGAGCAGACGCTTTGCCCTCGAGCATGAGAGATGAATTCTCTTTACTCGGGACAATAGATCCCCCGCGTGGCAGGGAATCCTTCAGCACAAAGCTGCCCAAGCTCAGCGGTGTGATTGTTCCCCTTCCCAGCAGGCTGCAGCTCGGGAGATGCTAATTCACCCCCTCCAGACACCCCAGTAGGAACTGAGGCTCCTGCTGCCATCGGCAGAGCCTTTCCTTGGCTCCTCCAAGGAAAGCTGAGGAAGTTGTTCAGCAGGAGGCTTCTGAGCCTCTGGCCCAGGCTGCCCAGGGAGGCTGTGGCTGCCTCCTGCCTGGGGATGTTGAGGGCCAGGCTGGATGAGGCCCTGAGCAGCTGAGTGTAGCTGAGAGGTGTCCCTGGGCATGGAGGGGAGGCTGGAGATGAGCTCTGAGCTCCCTTCCAGCCTGAGCCCCTCTGGGATCCTTTGGTTCTATGATTTTGTCTCCACATGCAGCTCAGTATCTTCTCTCATGGCCTTTCCTGGCACTTTTACAGCAGACCCTGGATCATTTCTTGCCACAAGTGCTGAGCAGGACCAAAATCTTTTCCAGGATTTGCTCTTAGGCTTAAGTAATAAACTGGAGACAAAAAACAATCCAGCCAAGAGTTCCTACAGCATGGACTCTGCTGCCCAGGGTCAGCACTGAGCTGCTGGACCAGCCTGAGGGCTCTGGGGTTCACCTGAAGGACTGAGGAAGTTTACTTCTTGTGATTATTCTGTGCCTGTGCAAATTTGCAAGAGGATTCAGGCCACACCATCCAAGATTGAGACCCTCAGAGTCCTTGTCTGGTGTGGAAGCAGCTCAGTTCCTTGGCCATGGAAATGTCTCCCAGCAGAATGCTGTAGTTATCTCCTCCTGCTGCTGCAGAGCATGAGCAGAGTTGAAATTCTGACAACATTAATCTGTTTGGGAGCTGTCTGCTGCCTAAGCTGCAGTGGGAGTCATAAATTATAGGTTTCTGTACCTGTCCCTGTGCAGCCTCATCCTGAAGGCATAGGAAGCAGAAAATGAAGTGGTAACTCTCAGTCTTTATTGCCTAGCAGCTGCCTGGACCAGGTTAATAAACAGGGCATGCAGAGGGATGGTGGGGCACAGCCTGTGCAGGCCAGGGGGAGGGGGCATGCTGCTGAGACACACAAAGTCACTTAGCCATGATGGCAGAGACAAGCTTCATCCAGTCCAGAGCCCTCTCCTGGGGGACTTCCCTGCCTGCTCTCACCAGCTTCATGGAGTGAGTGTTCAGAGACTCACAGACTGGCTTGGCTTGGAAGGGACCTCCAAGATCACCCACTCCCAGCCCCCTGCCATGGCAGGGACACCTCCACCAGCCCAGGCTGCTCAAGAGCTCATCCAGCCTGGCCTTGAGCAGCTCCAGAGAGGGACAGCCACAGCCTCCCTGGGCAGCCTGTGCCAGGCTCTCCCCAGCCTCACTGCCAGCAATTTCTTCCTCATCTCCAGTCTCAGTCTCCTCTCTCCCAGCTCAAAGCTACTGTTCTCCATCCTGCCACTCCCAGCCCTTGTCCAGAGTCCCTCCCCAGCTCTCCTGGAGCCCTTCAGGTACTGGAAGGCTGCTCTGAGGTCTCCCTGGAGCCTTCAGGCTGAGCAGCCCCAACTCTCCCAGCCTGTCCTCTTAGCAGAGGTTCCCCAGCCCTCTGATCACCTTGGTGGCCTCCTCTGGCCCCACTCCAGCAGTTCTGGCAACAGCTTTGCTGTCCCTGTGGGCAGTTCCCAGGCTGAGCTGGGCAGGGTCCATCAGCACACTGGAGCATCTGAGCCCCATGCCACACACTGACCCCAAGGTTGGAAGAGACCTCAAAGGTCATCAAGTCCAACCTGCTGCCACAGATTCCTTCTCTGAGAGACAAAGCTGCCCTGAGGAATTCATGCACAGCCCTGCTGCTTGGTTGTCTCTGTGTTGTGCAGCATTTTCTGCTATGAAAGAGTTCCTTAGGGTACCAATTGCCTTTGAAGGCTGTAGGCAAAACCTCAGAAATTGGTCCACTGCTGTTTTCTGGCCATTTCCCCTCTTTCCTCCCAGCCTGCTCAGAAATGTGCCTGAGACAGACACAGCAGCGTGTGACAAAGGCACATCTGTGCTGCTGCTCTCCAGACTCTCAATTTGTCTGCTGGGCTGAAAGTTTCAACCAGGGGAGGGCTAGGTTGGAGAGGAGGGAAAATGCCTTTGCTGCAGGAGTGGTCAGGGACTGGCAGAGGCTGCCCAGGGAGGTGGTGGAGTCCCCATCCCCAGAGGGGTTCCAGAACCTTGGGGCCAGGTTTGGTGGCCATGTGGGGCTGGGTTGCTGTTGGACTGGGTGAGCTTGGAGGCTTTTTTCCAACCCAAACAGTTCTCTGATTCTGTCTGTACCAGAGAGGTGGAGGGAGGCATCTCTCTGCTCTTATCTAGAAAGCTTTCAGGGGTGACTCCAGGCATCTTGCTGCTCAGCTGACTCTATCTTGCCTCTGTAAGATGTAGGAGATCCTGGATGGATGTCTCCTTACAAAGAGAGAAAATATTGTTTGCTCTAGGGTTTATCCTGCTGTGAGCCTGGCAAGTGTGTGGGCTGTTCAGTCTGGAGAAGGGAAGGCACCAGAGAGACCTCAGAGCAGCCTTCCAGTACCTGAAGGGGCTCCAGGAGGGCTGGGAAGGGACTTGTGACAGGGGCTGGGAGTGCCAGGGTGGAGCACAATGGCTTGGTGCTGGAACAGGGGAGATTGAGACTGGAGATGAGGAAGAGATTCTTTCCAGTGAGGTAGGGAGACTCTGGCACAGGCTGCCCAGGGAGGCTGTGGATGTCCCCTCCCTGGAGGTGGTGCAGGCCAGGCTGGATGAGGCCCTGAGCAGCCTGGGCTGGGGGGAGGTGTCCCTGCCCATGGCAGGGGCTGGGGCTGGATGAGCTTTGGGGTCCCTTCCAACCCAAACCTTTCTGTGCATATTTGCTGTAACACTATGGCAAAGGCAAGGCCCTGGAGCTTTGCTCTTGCTCTGCTGAGCCTCTCAGTGGCAGTGAAACCTCTGTGGTCTGGGGAGAACCAGCTTTGTGCCCTCTGAAGGAGCTCTGGGCTGTTCTGCAGGATGTGTGCCCCTGCTCACACTTTGGGAACGTGACCAGACTCTGTGTAGCCTGAGAGGCACCAGCTGCAGGCAGAGCCTTGTGGTGTGAAACACAGGACTTACCTGGGAGGCTTTCAGAGCCAACAGTTGGTGAAATCCAGAAGTGTTTTTCTTTCTCTTCCCACACCCTGTGAAAACCAAGGCAGAATTTCTGCTAAATGATGCACTCCAGAGTAAAACAATTTCCTCCACGCTAGAGAGGACTTGGTGAGAGTCCAGTCCCTCTGCAAAGAGCAAAAGATTCAGCAGCTGGAGAAAAACCCCTCCAGGTATGTCTTTTACCGAGCCAGCAGCCAGGCTGGAGTGTCTTTTATTAGCAAACAACCTTTGCCTTTCACTGTGCTGCACGAGGTCACCAGGAAGCAATCTCAGCTGCTCACTACTACTTTTTAAGGGTACTCCAGGATTTCATTATTGGAGGTGGTTAAGCTCTCCAAAAAGCCTTCTGAGGAAGATCTGCTATTGAAAATCTCTTCCCTTTGGCTCTGTCTGCTCAAGCTGAGCACAGCTCTCTTCTGAGCTGCAGAGTTTTGCTCCTTTGTTCCTCACCACACAGCCCTTCTCCACCTGCCAGAAAGGAAGCCTCGGTGGCAAAGCTTTCCCAAACACGCAGCAGCCTGAGACCTGATCATTGCCAAGTGCAGCATCATGGAATGGGAGGGGTGGGAAGGGACCTCCAGAGATCACCCAGTCCAACCCCCCTGCCAGAGCAGGGCACCCAGGAGCACATCCAAGCAGGTTTTGGATGTCTCCAGAGCAGGAGGCTCCACAACCTCTCTGGGCAGCCTGCTCCAGGCTCCAGCACCCTCACAGGGACACAGTTTTCCCTCCTGTTCCCCTGGCACCTCCTCTGCTCCAGCTTGCCCCCAGTGCCCCTTGTGCTGTCACTGGGCATCCATGGTCGTTGCACTCTGCTCAGGGAAGTGACAGAAGAACTTTCCCTGTCCACACTTCTCTGGTTCTGTTCCAAGCAAAACAGAAAAGCTTTCCCAGGAGCAAATTTATTTCAGCTCTTGAGACTCCTTCCAGTTCACAGTTGGTGCTCACAAGTTTGAGGTTCAGGCTGAGCAGGTCAGATCAGATGGCTCCAAGTCAAGCCTCCCTTTTAAGCTGTGTGTGCCTATTGGTCTGCACCTCAAACGTGGCAATGGCAGAAGGCTTTCTGTGACAGAGACACTTTGGTTCCTGTCACTCGCCCAAGGCTTTGCTCTTCCTCTGTGTTTCTTGCTGCTGAATGTTCCTCAGCGTTGCCACTTCCTTTGGTTGCTTCCCTTTAGCATCATTCCTTGACACAGCCTCTGTGAACTCAGGTTGAGTTTCATCAACTGAATCTTACTAAGGCTCCAACAGCTCTGCATTAGGCACTGGGGATGGAGGCATGAGTTTGCAGTAACTCTTCTTGCTAAGTGCTGACTTCACTGGGGCTCTCCAAAGGGCCTTTGAAAGAAACCTCTCTCGATTGTCGTGGGGAAAAATGTCTTCCACCAGGTTCAGCTCCTTCCCAGCCTCCCTGCTTCGCTCCCAGCAGCTTCAATTCTCTTCTGTTCCAGCTGGGGCAGAGCCATTTGGTGCTACTTCATCCTTGAACAAATCTGCTGCACTTTATCTTCTCTGCTTGTCTGAGCACATTCTTCTTCTCTATTAGTTCTGGCAGGAGCAGGAGCTCACCCACCAGCACCTTTTGCCTCCTATCCCCTGCTCAGTACAGGAATGACTTCTTTGACTCCTACCTGGGTAGGAAAACACAGACCATGTAAAGTGTGTGATCAAAAATTCAGCTGAGCAGAACACTGGGGAAATGGGGATGAAAATAGGATGAAAATGGGGAAGAGGGAGGGAAGCCTGAGCTGAACAAAAGGAATGTCACCCCAGCAGAGAAGGCTGAGCAGAACATCTCTATCTGCAGCTCGATAAGGCTGGAGCAGAGACTCTCCTAAGATTGCTTTGCAAGGGCACAATAGAGGGAAGGGAAGTGAATAGTGAAGTGTGCTGAGGTGAGGTGTGTGCGTGGAGGGAGGTATTCAGCACCAAAAGAAAGAAGGTGTGAGAATCCTGGGCATGATGAAGATGTACCCTGTGAGCTGCTTGAATAGCTTGTGCAGCACAGGAGATGAGGTGCCCTGGGAACCACAGCATTCATTTATCCTGGTGGGGGTTCTTAAGCCCAACGAGTGCCAGGAGCCAATTAAAGCTTGTGCCTGAAAAGCATTTGGGGCTATCAAAGAGCTGGGACTTCACTCTCCGAAAATCAAAGCTTGCATCTCAGATGGACAAACATCCAGCTCCTCCTGAAGGTTACTGGC
This sequence comes from Melanerpes formicivorus, assembly GCF_026170545.1. Taxonomy (NCBI): domain Eukaryota; kingdom Metazoa; phylum Chordata; class Aves; order Piciformes; family Picidae; genus Melanerpes; species Melanerpes formicivorus. The sequence goes on from NW_027142360.1 coordinate 27,950,844, forward strand.
GGGCATGGAGGGGAGGAAGTAACCTGGGACAGAAGGGAGCAACAAACTACCCAGAGAAGGATGGAAGGGCAGAGTGCAGAGAGCCGGAGGGGCTGTGTGGGAGAGAGGAGGGCTTCTCCCTTTGTAACTTACAAGGGACATCCAGGAGGCTTTTCAGTGTTGTTAAACAGCCAGCGGGGTGCTGCCCAACAGCAGCTCCCCACAGAAACAGTGCGGCCGGGGGGGAAGGGACAGCACCAGGTTGTGTAACCCGACAGCAACAAGCGAGGCAAGAAGAGGGAATGGCCTCCAGCTGCAGCAGGGCAGGTTTGGGCTGGGCACAAGGGGAAAATCTTTACCCTGCAGCAGTGGTCAGGCACAGGCTGCCCAGGGAGGTGGTGGAGTCCCCAGCCCCAGAGGCTGTGCAGATATGGTGCCTGGGGACATGGCTTAGTGGTGGACTTGGCAGAGCAGGGTTAATGGTTGGCCTGGGCCTGGAGAGTCTTCTCCAAGCTAAGTGATCCTGGGTGATTTGGTATGGAAGCTGCTGTGCAGGGGTCCTGGCAGGACAGCAGTGTTTGATTCCAGAGAGTGGTGAGGTGGAGCCCAGGCACAGTTGTGTTATGCAGAATCAGGAGACAGCTGAGCCCTTTGGAGGAGATGTTTGCAAGGCTTGCACCTGAGGCTGTCACAACACTGGGCTCTGTGCATAAACCCACTGTGGGGTCTGACCTCCCTCTTTGGATTGCTTTGTCGTTGCTGTTTGGTTGTTCCCTGAGCATGATGAGATTTGTCACTGCTGCAATTCAAGGACTAATAATGGTTGAACTCTGCTACCATCTTTGTAAAGCATCAGGCACAACCCTGGCTTCCTACTCACTTATGCCTTTGTGATGATAATCATCCTTTTCCCTTTGGAAAGTGAACTGAAAACAGCAGAAATGAGCTCAGTTTTGGTGAGGGAAAGGTTGGCCTGACCTGGCCTCCATGGTCTTCAGAGGTCTTTTCCACCCAAACCAATTCTCTGGCTCTGTCAGAGCAGGGCAGCAGAGTGAGTCAGTATCCAGCTGCACCTTTGCCAGCTGGGGACATTGCAGAGAGAAGAACCTCTGAAATCAGAACTTGTTTTGTCTTTTGTGATCTGTTTAACTCTTTTCTTCCCCCCTCCACAACCAAGAATCCCCATTGCAGAAGCCAGTTTGAGCACAGCTAATGAGGTGGGTTTGGAAGTGAAGCTTTGCTGTTTGCTAATGACAACAGTTTCATGCTGCAGGTCTAGAACAGCGTCCTGAAGAGAAATCCCTGAGCCCTCCCTCTGAGCCACTTCCATTCAGAACTCCTTCTGGTTGCTCAGAGGTGGCCTTGGGATATAATGAGTTTGGTATTTGAGCAGAGGAAGGCAGCAATATGTTACAGTTAGGGAAGGTAGGAGGAATGACTTCTCCCCATGTAATTTCGAGGATCATTTAAGTGGACTGAATGTAATTAATTACTGAGCTGGAATTCCACCCAAAGCCTGCAACTAACTCTTGCTTGCCTGCCAAGACAAACAAACAAACAAAGACAAACAGAAGCACCGTGCTGTCTCCTGTGACAAGTGGCCAGGATTTGCAATGGAAATGGAGTTCAATTGATCCGGTGGCCTCCATTTAAAATGCTAATCCTCCCGAGCTGTTGCTGCTGTGGTTCTTGTTATTCTGAACGCCGTGGGTGCCACTTGCTTTCCTGACTCTGACAGACACCAGTGCCACTGATTTCAGCTGCTTGAAAGAGTCTTTTGCCAACACCCAGGGCTGCTGTATTTCTGTCCCCCAAAACGAGGGGGTTTCAATTCCTATTTGCCCCCTGAGCTGTGCCATCCTGGCCTGGGGCAGCAGGGCTGTGGCCAGCAGCAGTAGGGAAGCGATCGTGGCCCCGGACCAGGCTCCAGTGAGGTCATGTCTTGAATCCTGGGCTCAGTTTGGGGCCCCTCATTCCAAGAAGGATACTGAGGGTCTGGAGCACGTCCAGAGAAGGGCAACAAAGCTGGGGAAGGGTCTGGAGAAGAGAGTAGATGTGAAAAGAGACAAGGAACTGCAGGCAGTGACACTGAAGTCTAATCGGATGCCTCTCCACTTGAAAGCAGCCGTGTGTCACTGGAGGAAGGGAGACAACAGGCGGTGGCAGGCTGCCAAGGTGAGCTTGTGCTGGAGGCAGGCAGCCTTCCACAGCACTCAGTAGTCAGCATTCATCTGGAGGAATGCTTCTGTGAGGCACACTTGGCAGCGGGCAGCCAGGCTCCGGAGCTGTCCCTGGTGTGCCGCGGCAGGAGCGCAGCCTGGCTCCGGAGCCTGCAGGCTGCTGCAGGTGTTTGTGCTGCACAGAAACGATGACAGAATACCCCTGGTGTGACATCGGGGGGAGCACAGGCACTGGGGGAGCTTATCCGGGGAGCTAGGGGGGGCCCATCCCCGGAGCTGTTCAGGAAGTGTGTGGCCATGGTGGTGCTGGGCTGCTGGTGGGACTGGGTGGCCTGGGAGGGCTTTGCCAACACAGCTCTGTGACTCTCAGGGTGGGTGGAGGAAGTCAGTTGAGAAGGTTAGTTTGACTTCTTGGTTTACCACTGTTCTCTGCTGCCTGCTCTCATGAATGAGTTCTGCAGTTCTGTTATGCTCATCCTTCATGAGAGGATTAGCCTTTTGCTGGAGCTGTTGGCAGCCACTGACCCTGCCTCATGGGTATTACCTGCTTGGAGAGGGGATTCTGCCCCTTGGCTCCGCTCTGCTTAGACCTCACCTCCAATCCTGCCTCCAGTTCTGCTGTCCCCGGCAGGAGGAGGACCCCTGAGCCATTCTGTGACTCTAAGAGTATAAGAAGCAGTCCTCCTATGCCCCCAGTGCAGATATCTGCTCCTCCCTCACCTTGTGGCAATACCAAGGAGGTTGTCTCTGCCCTAGGCACAGCTCTTGCAGAGGATGTGCTCCAGCTCCCTTCCCATTCAGTGCACTTTCCAGATGTTTCTATTATTAGAAAGCATTTGGTGCTGCAGTACCTTCATCCTGCCACTGCCAGAGGAGTGAACAACGTTTTCTTCCCTGATAAAGAGTTGGGTGTTTTTTCCCCCCTGTATTAAAATGCAACTCTATTAATCATCCCTCTGACAGTTTAATGCTTGGCTTGCAGCATTAAGCTGTAATTCATTAAAATTTGTTCAAGGCAGCATGAGTCATGCAGTACAATATTTATTACTGCTTTCAGCACTTCTGGCAGGAAACTCAGCTTAAAATCAAATAAAGAATTATCAGCTGTCCATTATGGGCTGGGGATGGCAGCCTCGGAGGGAAGGGGCAGGGAGGTGTGGTGTGCTCCAGCGGGGCAGTCCTGTTCCCCCTCTCTTGTCCATCTTCAACACCCAGAGTCACCTACCCAGCTTATCTACCAACCTTTTCCTCCCCCAGCACAGGCTGCCCAGGGAGGTGGGGGAGTCCCCAGCCCTGGAGGGATTGAAGGCTCGTGGAGGTGGAGCTCAGGGCTGTGGTTTGGTGGTGGTGGCTTAGCAGCAGTGGTAGGACTGTGAGCTCTAGGTGTGAGCAGCTGGACTTGATGGCCTCAAAGGTTTCTTCCACCCTCCACAGTACTGTGGCTCTCAGAAAGGTGCTGGCTGAGGTGTGACAGCATCTCCCCAGTCAGTGCAGGATTCCTCCCACTGCAGCTAAACCCCAGTGCAGGCAGAGCTCCAGAGGAGAGCATCTTCTGCAGCCTCAATGTTCCTCATCTTGCTAAGGCTGAGCATTAACCCCAGGTCCTTCTGAGCAGAGAATGAAAGCCTTGAGCTTGGCTGCTCCTGTGTGCCAGTGCTCACAGACTCTTCCTTCTGCTCATGTTCCACATCACAGAAGTAGAAAATGGGTTGGGTTGGAAGGGTCCTTGAAGACCATCCAACCCCTCTGCAGTCTCAATCTGCCCTATTCCAGCTCAAAGCCATTGCCCCTGGGCCTGCCACTCCCAGCCCTTGTCACAAGTCCCTCCCCAGCTCTCCTGGAGCCCTTCAGGTACTGCAAGGCTGCTCTGAGGTCTCCCTGGAGCCTTCTCTTCTCCAGGCTGAACAGCCCCAGCTCTCCCAGCCTGTCCCACAGGGGAGGTTCTGCAGCCCTCTCACCATCTTCATGGCCTCCTCTGGACCCTCTCCAGCAGCTCCAGGCCCTCCTTGTGCTGGGGGCAGGGAACATGCAGTGCAAGCATTTGCTCAGGAATAACTCTTAAGCTTTCCCTGAGCACCTCATTTAAACGTTTACTGGAGTGATGCTGAGCATTTACATCCCTGCACTGCACAGCACTTCAGAGGGGTGCCCTGTGGGGTCAGCATTTCTTGACAGCTAATGACTGGCCAGAGAGGTTTGCCCCTGAAGCCAGGTGGTCATTAACTGGGAGAAAACATTAATCCCAGAGGCCCTTATTTATAAAGCATGCCAAATCAGGAGCATATGAAGCACCATTTCCCTACACCTGCTGCAGTTAGTGCTCTCCAGGTGATGCTTCTTGAGGAATTGGCAAGCAGTAATGACTGATATTGTACCAAGAGGAAATCAAAGCTTCATTTTGTCGGTTGCTGACTGAAAAGCTCCCACATTGGCATTTTTAGGACCCACCTTAACCTTGTGGCTTTAGTTTCTGGGTTAAAGCACAGCGAACACGTAAGACCTGGGGCTTATTTTCCTGTTCCTTCAAAACAACCACCCCCAGCCCCCAGCCTGCAGGCAGCAGGTCCCAGCTCAGCTCCCTGCCGCGCAGCTCCGGCTCAGCCTCTGACAAACGTCCTGCTCAGCTTCGGTATTGCTCACCTAGCGATTTGCTTGTTGGGACACAAGACTCCCGATGGTGTCCCCAGGGCAGAGCAGAGGGGCAGGAGAACCTCTCCCCCGCCCTGCCGGCCGCGCTTCCCTTAACCCTTAAAGCCCTGCAGCTCTTGTCGGTGCGTTCCTGAGTCCCCTGGGGCCGTGACCCAGCCTTGTGCTGCAGGAGCCCCGGAGCAGTGACCTCTGTTTGCTGCGCCCTTTCTGACAGCTCTGTTCCAGCTCATTCCTCTTCACTCGGTGTTTCATCTGGTGTTTGTTTGCAGGCGATTACTGACTGGGAAAAAGCCAATAGGTAGCTAAAAGTAATCCATTCCACAGGGCCAAGAAGATAGATTTCACTCGTTGCTGCAGCCACATCCTTTACTTTCCCACACTCTGAACTGCAAGGTGTGAACCTTCCTGAGAGGAAAGCTGACCCCCAAGAAGCCCCAACCCAGCAAACCCCTGAACACAAACCCAGGCAAAAGAAAAGCCTCAGCCGAGCAGGGGAAGAGTTGCTCGGAAAGGGACTCAAAGCGGATGCAAAGCCCTGCCGAAACCTCTGCTCCCTGGTTCAGCACTGCCCCTGCGGGGGTGCGGGCAGGAGATGTCGCACCGGGGCCGGGCCGGCTGCGGGGGGCTGCGTTCGGCGGCGCCGATGTCTTCCCTTCAGCCGCTGGGGAAGTTTGACACGAGCCGGAGCTCGGCAGCGCTGTGGGATCGCAGCCCTGCGCCGCTTCGCAGCAGCGGCTTGACTCGGAGCACAGAGGTTTTTCACCAGGCTCTACTTTGCTCCGTTTCCACGAGCTCTTGCCTCGGACTTCCCCCTCCCTCAGCCCCTTGTGCTCTTCTCCCTCTGCCGTTCCCCCGGCAGCGCAGACTTTGTAGTTCATTACCTGTCAGTCAGCTCTCACCCGAGCAAGGTTGGCTCCCTCCTGCTCTGCAGGAGCTGCCTGCTTTCCCCCCGTCTCTCACATTTGTTTCACTTTCACTCTATTTATTCCTCCCAGCGCTGCAGCTCTCTCTGGCTGCACTCATTTGGAAGTGTATTTGTCCTGCCAGGTGCAGCAGTTTGTTCCATGCTGCATCCATTTGGCATCTTTAGTCAGGCAAGGGTCTGCTAATCCAGCACATCTCTGAAGATTCCTTAGCTGTGACAAACCATTTCCCCGTGGTGGTTTGTCCCAGAGCAGGAAGGGACACATCAGTCACCATCACAGATTCTCTAAAACAAAGCCAGCAAATGAACACAGCCTCAAACCTGGAGGCTTTGAAGGCCAGGCTGGATGTGGCTCTGAGCAGCCTGCTCCAGTGTGAGGTGTCCCTGCCCGTGGCAGGGGGGCTGGAACTGGAGGTCCCTTCCTACCCTGACAGTTCTGTGATTCCATGAAATCAATACTTCTGCCCACGAAGGTTCTGCTTTGGGCTCTTCTGAGCGTGTGGGGCATGCCTTACCCCCCAGGGGAGCCTCTACACTTGCTTGGTGACACAGAGGGACCTCAGTTATTCAGTGGAAGATTCCCTTGGTGCTATATTCACAGGATCAAGATGGATAGAACGGTTTGGGTTGGAACAGACCTTACAGATCATCCAGTCCCAACTACCCTGCCACAGGCAGGGACACCTCCCCCCAGCCCAGGCTGCTCAGGGCCTCATCCAGCCTGGCCTTGAGCACCCCCAGGCAGGAGGCAGCCACAGCCTCCCTGGGCAGCCTGTGCCAGAGTCTCTCCACTCTCACTGTGAAAAACCAATCTGCCAAGCAACGAACCTGTGGCCATGGCACTTGGGGCCATGGTTTGGTGGCCATGGTGGTGCTGGGTTGCAGGTTGGACTGGGTGACCTCAGAGGGCTTTCCAACCCATTCAGTTCTGTGATTCCAGGAGTGAACTGAGTCTGTGAATGATTCTCCCTCACCTGTGAGCTGTAACCAGTGCACCAAAATCAGCATCAGGAGTGTTGAGGAATCTCTTGTGGTGGTTTCCTTGTCCAAAGCAAAGGTGTTGCAGCATGTCAGGAGCACCAGGGACGTGGTTTAGTGCTGAGCCCTCACTGCTCTCCGTGGTCTCTGAGCTCTCTTCCACCTGGATGCCCTCTGTGAGTTGGTGTTTCTGTATGTTCTTGACTATTGCAGCTTCCTCGAGGGGAGTTTTGTGGACTCCTGAACTGCAGTGCTGCAACATTAGTGCCTGTTGGGGATGCATTCCCAGAGAGGCAAAGCTCCTGCAGGTCAAACAGGTTTCACCCTTGCTGTGGTTCTCTAAGGACTTCACTTTTCCCCTTTCTTCCTTTCATTCTTTCTTCTCTCTGCTTTCCCCCCCTGCATTATTTTCTTGCCCCACATTGCTGCATCATCTCTTTCTGTTCCTGGCTCCTGGTGGTTAGCTCTGGATCCCTCTTTCCCCTCCTGGCAAGACCTACTTTCTGTTTGCTGCTCCTTATTTAATCATCATGTATTTAACAGCTAACAAACTCTGAGGACTAATTGGGAACACTTACTGCTCAAAACATAATGTGCAATGAGTTATGCCTGCAGTCTGCCCTGCCCTGATTTTTGTTGCTGCTGCTTTTAATGTGTTCCCACCAGGAAAGCAAGACTCTCCACTAGGAATAATCCAACTCTGTGTTGCCCTGGTTATAACTAACTGTTATGAGAATGTCCTGAGCCATGGCAGGAGTCTGCCTGTACCCAGCTGCAGCTATGGTCCCTCTCAGCCTGGTGGGAGGCTGGCAGAGGCTGACACCTTGCATCTTGCTTGTCATCTGAGTTGCTGAGGGTGGAGCCTGAAGCAGCAGGCAAAAACTGACTGGCAACAATGAGTGACCAAAAGGCCTTCCATGGCCACCTCCAGGAGAGGGAACAAGAATGGAGGCCTGGTAGGGGAACGTTTACAGGGCTGGAATGAGTTCTTTACTAACCCCACACTACCACTCTTGGAAGCAGAGTTGGAAATGCTTCAGCTGTGGAGATTAATGCACAGCTGGGAGCACCACAGCACTCCAGACAGCAGCTGTCCTGAAGGCCTCTCTGTGCCAGCAGGGTGGAAAAGATTAGAACAATGGGAAAAGGGGGGAAAAGAGAAGTGATGGTGGTTGAATCCTTGTGGCTCACTCACTACAGCTCAGTCACATGCTGCTTACAGATCACTTCATACAGCTTAGCTACCTTTGAAGTTTGTACCTTCCAAAGCCTTCTGTAGTTGTCCTTTATTATAAGCAGGGAGGAAAGGTGGTGGAGGGGACCCTAGGGAAGGGTTGCCACTGTCCTGAGGCAGCTGCACACCGCAGGCAGTGAGAGGCAGCCAAGGCTGCTCTCTGGCTTTGCACCTTTGGAGCATCCTGAGCAGGTTTGTGCCCAGCTAGCAGCACTCCAAGTACCTGCAGCCTGTGGCTACAAGCACTGAGAGCACAGCAAACCACTGCAGCCCAGGAGCCTGACCAGGGCTTCCTGCTGGGGGCTGCTCTAGCTGATGGAGTTCAGTTTGAAGGGCAGGGCAAGAAAAACAGAGAGTGTGACTGGGAAGGGGAGTTAGGGGCTGCTGTGTCTGCTGGAGATGGGCAGAGGTGTTTTAGTGGCCAGGCTGTGAATTAGGCCCTGATCAGCAAACCCAGGTCCTGTGACATTGCTCTGCCTTTGTTTTGGTAGGGAAAGGGCCCTAAGAAAGAGAGGAGCAGAGTTCTGTGGGTGCTGCTCTTGACAGAGCAAAAGCTGAGCCAAGGCAAATGCTAAGGAAGCTTCTCTCCCTCTTTCAAGTTGCCACCACTGGGAAAGAGCTGCTCTTTGCTCAGGCAGCCACCATGGGCCTGAAGCACTGGCTCTGGACCACAGATGTTTGGGTTGGGAAAGCCCTCTGAGATCACCCAGTCCAACATCAACCTAACCCCACCATGGCCACAGGGTTCTGGAACCCCTCCAGGGATGGGGACTCCACCACCTGCCTGGGACAGTCCCTGGCCACTCTGGCACCAAGGAAGTATTTCCTCATCTCCAACCTAACCCTCCCCTGGGGCAATTTCAGGCCATTTCTTCTCCTGTCATCTGAGACTGGGGAGCAGAGCCCAACCCTCACCTCACTGCAGCCTCCTCTCAGGGAGCTGCAGAGGGCAAGGAGGTCTCCCTCAGCCTCCTCTGCTCCAGGCTGAACACCCCCAGCTCCCTCAGCTGCTCCTCCCCAGCCCTGCTCTCCAGACCCTTCCCCAGCTCTGTTGCCCTTCTCTGGCCCTGCTCCAGCAGCTCAGTGTCCCTGTGCCATGTGGTTTGGTGGCCATGGTGGTGCTGATGGTTGGACTGGATGATCCTGGAGGGCTTTTCCACCCCAAGCACTTCTCTGATTCTTAGCCTCTGTGTCACAGCACCATCAAACATACTCTTTTTGCCTCCCCCCCGGTTTCCTATCACCCCAGACATGACCTCATGAAAAGACTGTTGGCTGTTGGGGTGCTGGTCTGAAGTGCACACTGAAGGTGAGCTCCCATCTGGGCTCAGTGTGCTGCTCAAACCTCTTTAGAGCAGCTGAGTGCCGAGAGAGCTCATTCTGAGGGCTTGGAGAGGCTGAGTGGAGAGAAAGTCTGACGTGGGGACTGATGGAGAGCAAAGTGTGATTGGAATCTTTGCTTCATCCTCCCAGCACTGCAGGGAGACTTAGATAATTGACAATTTCATGGCTGGCTTCTACTCTTTGTAATTTGAGCAATTTAATTCCATGTTTGGTGTTTGCTTATTAAATATAAATGCTGAGGCTGGTGGCTACAGGCAGCGAAGTTCTTCCTGGCATGCATGGACACATTTCAGCAGGAGACTTATTAGAGACATTGCTCACCACAAGGGGAAATCGTTTGAGGATGTGGGTCATGGGCAGCTGCCAACAGGAGAGCAGCTGCCTGGAGGCAAGGTGATCTCTCTTCAACAACTGTCCCTTGTGTCCTCAGATTGGTCTCTTCCAACCCAAACCACTCTGTGAAGCCTGAAGTCTGCTTCTCTACAGGCTGGAGATTTTTGTTCACAGATCCACACAAGTCTCAGGAAAGTCACAGTGGAGAAAGCTGCTGCAGGCAGTGGAGCATCTCCTGTGAGCACAGCTGAGGGAGCTGGGAGCAGAGGAGCCTGGGGTCTGCCCTCAGTGCTGGGGATGAAGATGTGCAGGGCTGGAGCCAGGCTCTGCTCAGGGATGGCCAAGCACAGCACAAGGGGCACTGGGGGCAAGCTGGAGCAGAGGAGGTGCCAGGGGAAGAGGAGGGAAACCTTTGTCCCTGTGAGGGTGCTGAGCCCTGGAGCAGGCTGCCCAGAGAGGTTGTGGAGTCTCCTCTGGAGCCTTCCCAGCCCCACCTGGATGTGCCCTGTGTGCCCTGCTCTGACAGAGGTATTGGACTCAATGATCTCTGGAGGTCCCTTCCAGCTCCTACCCTTGGAAGCTGTCCAGTGCCCACCTGAAGTGACAATTCTTCATTGCAGTGACCACATTTCTCATTCCCTAGATGCATTTCCTCTTCTGGAGCTTTGTTTCCAGGGTTTCTGGGAGTCTGGCTACGACAGGACCAGAGATCTCAGCTGTGGTGTTCCAACATGTTCAACTTGTTTAGGTTTAGCACAAGCTCCCTGGTCTCCACTCTGCTAGCAGTCTGTGAGGCTGAGCACTGCCAGAGTGCTGAATGCAAAGCAGCCAGCCCAGGCAGAGCGCTGCCAGAGCTCTTCCCAGCACTGATTTTCTCCCAGGAGTAGAACTACAACACACTGGACTGGAAGGGGCTTCACAGGTCGTTGAATGCCTCCTCTGAGGGCATCTATATAGCAACAGCACAGCATCCCTGCAGAGCTCTGCCAGCAAAACCCAGGATGAGAGACAGGGAAGCAACAGTTGCAGTCTGACAGACGAGGCCAGGCAGTAGCAGCAAGGTACCAGCAGAGATGGAGAGCTCTCCAAAGCAGGATGGTACCAGAGGATGCCTGCCCACCTCAGGTGAGGCAGGGTGGGGATGAGCCCTTGCTGCTCAAACATTTCTGCTCCTGAGAGCACTGCAGAATGCTTTCCAGTTGCTCTGAGGGGTGAATGCCATGAGGAGGTGCTGCTGTAGTCATCTCTCTCCTAATGCAGAGTCACAGATGGCAGGGTCGGAAGGGACCTCTGGAGTCCAACCCCCTGACAAAGCAGAGTCACCCAGGGCAGGTCACACAGGACTCAGGGGGGGTGGAAAGTCTCCAGGGCAGGAGGCTCCACAGCCTCTCTGGGCAGCCTGCTCCAGGCTCCAGCACCATCACACTGAAGAAGTTTTCTCTCCTGTTGAGCTGGAACTTTCTGTGCTCCAGTTTGTGCCCATTGCCCCCCATCCCATCTCAGGGCACCACTGAAAGGAGCCTGCCCCCTTCTTGACACCCAGCCTCAAGGTAGTTGCTCAGATCCCCTCCCAGCCTTCTCTTCTCCTGGCTAACCAGCCCCAGGGCTCTCAGCCTTCCCTCATCACAGATGTTTCAGTCCCTTCAGCATCCTCCCAGCCTCTGTTCTTAAACTGGACACAGTGCTCCAGATGTGGCCTCACCAGGGCAGAACAGAAGGGGAGGAGACCCTGGGGCTGTGGTCCTAAGAGGGAATGTGTGGGAGGGGGAGCAGAAGCCTGAGTTCTCCACACCCAGGGCTGGCTGCTGTAACTGAGTGCTGGTTGAGTCAGAGGTAGCTGTGCTTGGTGCCAGCCCTCCACTGCCTGAGTGTTCATGCTACATGACATTCAGATTGGTTGCAGTCTATTAGCTTGCAGCTGTGGGCTCCTAAGGAGGAATTTCATCAAACTGTAGAGCTCAGCAGATGAAAACCTGCAGATCTGCAGTGCCAGCCCTGTCCTGGTGCCTTCACCCTAACTGCAGCTTGCAAAGCAGTGGTGGCAGCAGCTGCTGAAGTGAAATCGATGGTGAGTGGCCAGCGGTGGTGCTCAGCATCAGGGAAATTACCGAGATGATCTTCCTTCCTCATTAGCATCTTCCAAGCCCTGCTGCTTCTCTTAAATTGCTGTCAAGTGTGTTCCAAATGAGGCAAGGATGAGAATTTGTCTTCCTGGTGCACACCCCAGCCCTGGCTGGCTGCAGCAGAGCAGGAGCAGCACTGCCCAGACGAGGAGCTCTGAGCAAAGAGTGGCCAAGGCTTAGGACTGTCTGAACAGGATGAGTTCATTTCACCCCTGGGAGTTCAACAGCAACTGGAGGGTGGCAAAGTTTGCAGGGAGTGTGCTGCACAGGCAGGCTGAGCAGCTGGGACTTCTGCCTGGGAAACCTGCTTCCATGGGATCACAGTCACTGAAGGCCAGGGGTGGGAAGGGACCTCTGGAGATCACCCAGTCCAAGCCCCCTGCCGGGGCAGGGGCACACAGGGCAGGGCACACAGCAGCACAGCCAGGAGGGTCTTGAAAGGCTCCAGAGCAGGAGACTCCACAGCCTCTCTGGGCAGCCTGCTCCAGGCTCTGCACCCTCACACCAAAGAACTTTCTCCTCATGTTGAGGTGGAGCCTTCTGGGGTCCAGCTTGTCCCTGCTGGTCCTTGTCCTGTCACTGGGCACCACTGAGAAGAGTCTGGCCCCTGCTTCTTGACCCCCACCCCTCAGATATTGATAGACATTGACAGATCCCCCCTCAGCCTTCTCTTCTCCAGGCTGAGCAGCCCCAGGGCTCTCAGCCTCCCCTCATCACACAGCTGTTCCAGGCCCTTCAGCATCCCCACAGCCTCTCCCTTGACTTGGGGAACCCAGAACAGTATTCCAGGTGGGGTCTGGCTTGGAGGGGACCTTTAAAATCACCTGGTTCCAAACCCCTGCCACCAGCTCAGGTTGCTGAAGGCCTGAAGGTTTGAGAGGCTTGGATGTGTGTTCCTGACAGCTGTTTGCATGCCTGAGTGCAATTATTGCAAGCCAATCCCCAATGCCATTCACCATTAGCTGTTTCCATCCATGGCTTCACCTCTGCAGAGGCTGTGCTCAGGCCCCTGTCGAGTGCAGGCAGCAGCAGCTCAGCCCAAGCTCCTTAGCTGTGCTCCTGTGGTGTCCTGCTCCTGGAGGTGGTGCAGCTAAGGCAGTGCTGGCAGCCAGTCCCAGGCAGGGTGAGCTCCAGGCTGGGGTCAGCTCCAGGCTGGGGTGAGCTCCAGGCAGGGTCAGCTCCAGGCAGGGTCAGCTCCAGGCTGGGGTCAGCTCCAGGCTGGGGTCAGCTCCAGGCAGGGTGAGCTCCAGGCTGGGGTCAGCTCCAGGCAGGGTCAGCTCCAGGCAGGGTGAGCTCCAGGCTGGGGTCAGCTCCAGGCTGGGGTCAGCTCCAGGCTGGGGTCAGCTCCAGGCAGGGTCAGCTCCAGGCAGGGTCAGCTCCAGGCAGGGTGAGCTCCAGGCTGGGGTCAGCTCCAGGCTGGGGTGAGCTCCAGGCTGGGGTCAGCTCCAGGCAGGGTCAGCTCCAGGCTGGGGTCAGCTCCAGGCTGGGGTCAGCTCCAGGCAGGGTGAGCTCCAGGCTGGGGTCAGCTCCAGGCTGGGGTCAGCTCCAGGCTGGGGTCAGCTCCAGGCAGGGTCAGCTCCAGGCTGGGGTCAGCTCCAGGCTGGGGTCAGCTCCAGGCTGGGGTCAGCTCCTTGCTGGGGTCAGCTCCAGGCAGGGTGAGCTCCAGGCTGGGGTCAGCTCCAGGCTGGGTGAGCTCCAGGCTGGGGTCAGCTCCAGGCTGGGGTCAGCTCCAGGCTGGGGTCAGCTCCAGGCAGGGTGAGCTCCAGGCAGGGTCAGCTCCAGGCTGGGGTCAGCTCCAGGCAGGGTCAGCTCCAGGCTGGGGTCAGCTCCAGGCTGGGGTCAGCTCCAGGCAGGGTGAGCTCCAGGCAGGGTCAGCTCCAGGCAGGGTCAGCTCCAGGCTGGGGTCAGCTCCAGGCTGGGGTCAGCTCCAGGCTGGGTGAGCTCCAGGCTGGGGTCAGCTCCAGGCAGGGGTCAGCTCCAGGCAGGGTGAGCTCCAGGCTGGGGTCAGCTCCAGGCTGGGGTCAGCTCCAGGCAGGGTCAGCTCCAGGCAGGGTGAGCTCCAGGCAGGGTGAGCTCCAGGCAGGGTGAGCTCCAGGCAGGGTGAGCTCCAGGCAGGGTCAGCTCCAGGCTGGGGTCAGCTCCTTGCTGGGGTCAGCTCCAGGCTGGGGTCAGCTCCAGGCTGGGGTCAGCTCCTTGCTCCCTGCATTTAGCAGGCAGGGCCACGCTGGGGAAGTGCTGATCACGACAGGCTGCCCAGGAGGGGGATGCTGCTCCTGAGGCCAGCAGGGCTGAGGGCACAGCCTTTGAGAAACGTTCTCCAAACCTCTCTGGTGTGAGAGGTGGCTCTTGCATCACTTCAGCTGGCCTCTGCCTCCTGCTCTTCACAGGCAATTCTGTCAAACCTTTGGAGCACCTCTGCTGAGAGGACAGGCTGAGAGGGTTGGGGCTGCTCAGCTGGGGAAGAGAAGGCTGCAGGGGGACTGCAATGGTTAAGTTGTGGTGACATCAGGGGAGTCCTCCTGCTGGCTTGTTGCCTCTGTTGCTTTATTTATCATCTCCATTTTGGGCTGAATATTTTGAGGAGAGGAAGTGGTGAAAAATGCTTCAAGTTCTGCCTGTGTGCCTGGCCAGAGCAGCAGAGCTGCTTCCCTTGGCTGTGATGCTAAAATGATGAGTTCAGAGGTGTTCCTCTGCTCATATTCTCCTTGGCAAGGCACAGAGGGACATCAATCTTGCATTTAGCAGTGTGTCACAGCTTGCTTTCTGCAGCACAGGCCAGAACCAACATTATCTGCCTCACACCAGGTGCCAGGAGCCAAGTGACTGCACCTCTGAACCCCCCTGCAGAAAGAACAAAGCAGCTGCTCATTCAGAGCAGATTTTGGTGTCAGCTGTCCTGAAAGCTTCTGTTGCTGTGGGCTGAAAACTGACACCCACCCCTTGCACACTACGGGACTAGGGTGGAGGGAACCTCAGAGCTCAGCTCCAGCCTCCCCTCCATGCCCAGGGACACCTCTCAGCTACACTCAGCTGCTCAGGGCCTCATCCAGCCTGGCCCTCAACACCCCCAGGCAGGAGGCAGCCACAGCCTCCCTGGGCAGCCTGGGCCAGAGGCTCAGCAGCCTCCTGCTGAACAACTTCTGCCTCAGCTCCACTCTGACCCTGCTCTGCCTCAGCTCCAAACCCTTGGAGCATCTCTGTGGCCTCCCCTGGGCTCTCCCCAGCAGCTCTGTGTCCTTCTCCTGCTGGGGACCCCAGAGCTGGAGGCAGGGTTGGAGGTGAGGTCTGAGCAGAGCCCAGGGGCAGGATCCCCTCTGCTGCCCTGCTGCCCACCCTGCTCTGGCTGCAGCCCAGCACACAGCTGCCTGAGGGCTGCAGGAGGCACTGCTGGCTCCTGGGGAGCTGCTCAGCACCCAGCACCCCCAAGGCTCTTTCTCCAGGGCTGCTCTACACCCACTCTGCACCCAGCCTGGGTTGGTGCCTGGGGTTGTCCCAGCCCAGCTGCAGGCCCTTGCTCTTGGGCTTGTTGAGCCTGATGCAGCTGGCACTGCACTCCTGCCTTGGCAGTCAGTGGATGGATGTTTTCTCTGGGCTGGGACACATCAGTGCTCTGCAGGACTTGGAAATTCAATCAGATCCAGTGAAGAACAAAAGCCAGGCTAATTACAAGCAGCACTGATGGCCTTGTGCAGCAGTTCAAAGCCTGCACTGGGTTAATAGACTTTAAGTTCTTCCTGGAACCTGACTGCTGCAGGGAGCTGTGTCTCTGGGTTTTAATTAAAAGTAATTAAAGCCCTTCTCTGATATCTGCACACTACCTGGGGTTGAGAGAACACAAACTACCAAAGATGAAGCTGGAGCTATCCAAGTTGGAAAGGGGCTCAGGCTCTGGGGGTGAGGGTAGTGAGTGCTGAGCCAGGCGTGGTGTCCTCCACAGCTGTCACCAAAGCACTTGGAGCTTCTCACAGAGCTCTGGGCAGCTGCATTTGTGGATGGGAACCTTGGCATTGACCCCTGCCTGACCCTCTCAAGTGCAGCCACAGGGGCATGGAGAGGTGGATCTGCTGCTGGCAGAGGTGTAAGGGCTCCAGGAACTGCTCTGCACTTAGGGAATCATTGAACCAGGGAATTGTTTTGGGTGGAAGAGACCTTCAGGAGCTCTGAGTGCAGCCATGCTCTAACTACCACGGCTGGGGCCAAGCCATGTTCCTCAGCACCACATCTCTGCCTCTCTGAAACACTTCCAGGGATGGGGATTCAGCCTCCTCTGCTGCAGCTTGAGGCCATTTCCTCTTGCCAGGTATCCCCTGATAGGAGGGAGAAGAGAGCAACCCTCACCCCACCCCAACCTCTGCTCAGGGAGCTGCAGAGAGCAAGGAGGTCTCCCCTCAGCTTCCTGCTCTCCAGACCAAACACCCCCAGGTCCCTCTGCTGCTCCTCCCCAGCCCTGTTCTCCAGATCCCTGTGGCAAGCCACCCCAGCCCTGCAGGCACAGGCTCCTGGAGCTCTCAGGAGCATCAGGCACCCACAATGAGCCCAGCAGAGCTCCCTAGCCTCTCACTCTGGGAAGATCAAACAACCTCCCTTGGAGCAGGGGGCAGAAGCCAGGCCCAGGCTGGTGCAGTGCCCAGCTGTGGGCAGTGGTGACTGTGCCCTGGGCAAACTCTCATGGCAGAGCCAAACTCCCAGGGCTGGGAGAGAGCTTCCTTCAGAGCCCTTTTGTGTGGTGGCTTTACCAGGCTGCTCGGAGGCTTTCATGCTGCTTCTCATTGTCCTTTGCTTACCCTTTGGCTGTCTGTTTGTTGTGAATGGAGTGGATTTGTTTGGGGGCAGCAACCACCGGTGGGAGGGTTTTAGGGAGCTGTTTTGGAAACACAAGGTCCTTGTGAGAGGGAAGAGTGACTGCCAGCGAGCCACCACCAGCTGCCAGCTCCCTGCCCTGCATTGGCAGCCACCTGCATTCCCACACCTTGCTGTGCCACAGCTGCTGGGGGAAGGTCTCAGAGCTGAGTAAAGGGCTGAAAATAGTTGGGGCCATCAAAGTGAGAGTGGGAGCTGGAAGTGTGGAGGTGAGAGAGGCACTGAAGGATGGAAGGGCAGGGAGCTCCCCTCCCTGCTTCAATGCCTGCTCCCCAGCTGGTGACCTCTTTGTGTTTGGGTCATGTTCATCCCTCAAGCAGAGTCACTGAAGCAGGAGATGAGTTTGATTCTCTCATCCCCATCCAGCTGACCTTGCTGGGCAGCCTTATTGTTTTAAGGCACTCTTTGGGTGTGAACTGATCTCTCTTTGACAGCAGAGATTTAACAAAGCTAAATAATCCCTACAAAAATAGCTGTCCTACAAACCTGCTGCTGCTGAGAGCCCCTCTTGGATGGTCTTTGCAGAGTCCTTTTTAGTCTGTTTTAATCCATAATGCATAGCTCTGCTTTACTGAGCAAGGCCTCTTCTGCCCTGCAAAGCTCAGGTAGTTGCTCCCTTCCCAGCTTCTACAGCACCACAGAGTGCTTGGGGCTGGAAGGGACCTCTGGAGATCACTGAGTCCAAGCTCCCCAGAGCAGCATCACCCAGGGCAGGGCACACACAGCACAGCCAGGAGGGGCTGGGAAGGCTCCAGAGCAGGAGACTCCACAGCCTGCTCCAGGGCTCAGCACCCTCACAGGGACAAAGGTTTCCCTCCTCTTCCCCTGGCACCTCCTCTGCTCCAGCTTGCCCCCAGTGCCCCTGGTGCTGTGCTTGGCCATCCCTGAGCAGAGCCTGGCTCCAGCCCTGCACATCTTCATCCCCAGCACTGAGGGCAGCCCCCAGGCTCCTCTGCTCCCAGCCCCAGCTCCCTCAGCTGTGCTCACAGGAGATGTTCCACTGCCTGCAGCAGCTCTGTGCCCTGGGATGGACTCTTCTCTCACTGAGGGGCTCAGCACTGAACACAATACTCCAGATGAGGCCTCAGCAGGAGAACCTCTCTGGACCTCCTCACCACAGCCCTTCTGACCCCCCCCAGGGTGCAGGTCTCAAAAACATGAGGCCAAAAATCCCAACCCAAAGCCAGGAGGAATACTCAGTGAGTGTTGCTAGGAGGATCCATTGGACTCTGAGCCATGGAACTGCACCAGAGCTGGAGAGGGGCTGCAGGTTCCCCTGGGGCCCAGGGGTGTGGGATGCCCACCCCCAGAGCCAAGGCTCCCAGAGCCTCCCAGGAGTGTGCAGTTGTCTGAGGGCTGGTAGGTGATTGTGCTCAGGAGGCAGCAGGGAGCCAGTACCAAATACTTCAATCTAACATTTCAACAAGTAATTGGCACAGGAAAATGTTTCATTTTTATGGCTTCTGGCACCTGCTGCTCCCTCTCCAGTGCTGGTGGTGCTGGGAGTGGTTACTAAGGCAACAGAGAGTCTTGGATCTAATTGGGACTTGTCAGGTAAAGCTTTTTAGGTTATTTGCCTGGGGTTGGGGTTTCCAGTGGAAGAAAGGAGCCCCAGCTTTCCAAATGCTGGAGCTGGAGACCCATCTGCTCGAGTCCTGTCACTGGCAAAGCTTCCAAGCAGGTTCCAGGTAGCCTGGAGCTCTTCTGTCCCATTTGTTCAGGGCAGGAAGCTCCAAGTGCTGCCTGCAGCAGGGGGAGGGAGGAGGGTGGCAGCTGTGGAAGTGGCCACTTCTGTTTTACCTCTTAGCCTGAAACAAAACTTCAGAATGGAATTCAAACATCTCTAAAGAAGCTTTTGAGGCCAGCCAGAGTCTCTGTGTGCTGTCAGCTCTGTCACAGCAGGCAGTGGTGGCAGCTTGTACCTCACTTGGATATCAGCATTTCATCCTGCCCTGGGGGCTCAGCTCCCAGGACCTCCTGACGAATGTTTGTCCCAGAGTCATGGAAGGGGTTGGGTTGGAAGTGACCTCAGAGATAATCCATGGGCAGGACACCTCCCACTGGTGCTAACTAACCCTAATGCTCAGGGCCTCACCCAGCCTGGCCTTGAACACCCCCAGGGAGGAGGCAGCCACAGCCTCCCTGGGCAGCCTGTGCCAGAGCCTCCCCAGCCTCACTCTCAACCATTTCTTCCTCATCTCCAGTCTCAGTCTCCCCTCTCCCAGCTCAAAGCCATTGGCCCTCAGCCTGTCACTCCCAGCCCTTGTCACAAGTCCCTCCCCAGCTCTCCTGGAGCCCTTCAGGTCCTGCAAGGCTGCTCTGAGGTCTCCTTGGAGCCTTCTCTTCTCCAGGCTGCACAGCCCCAGCTCTCCCAGCCTGGCCCCACAGGGGAGGCTCTGCAGCCTCTGCTCATCTCTGTGGCTTCCTCTGGAGCCTCTCCAGCAGCTCCAGGTCCTTCCTGTGCTGGGGGCCCTGGAGCTGGAGGCAGTGCTGCAGGTGGGGGCTGAGCAGAGCAGAGAGGAGGATGACCTCCCTGTGCTGCTGGTGCCCCTGCTTTGGGTGCAGCCCAGCACAGGGCTGGCCCTGGGTGCTGCAGTGCTGCTCAAGGGTTTGTCAGGCTGTCACTTGGATTCTGCTTCACAACTGGGGAAAGAAATATTGTCTGCAGATGAGATGTAACAGCTTGTCCAGAGAGCAGGGATCAGGATGCATGGAGATATTTCCATCCTGACTGCTCTTTCTCCAGGATGGACTGCTCCATCTGTCTTTCAGAAGGGAAGTTTATGAGCTTCTTTAATAACTTCTCCAGCAGTGCAAGACCTTATCATGTAAATTATCCTGTAGCACTTCACTCTAGATGCACAGCAGCTTGCTGAGTGGGAGAGCAGTGTGCAAGCTCCTGCAGGAGCATCTCCTTGCTCTTACAAGCATGGCAATTGCCTGGGCTGGGACCCTGACCCTTGCTGTTTGCTGGTCCTTGAGCCTGGCTGTGGCTGAGTAGCTTTTCCCTTGCAATTAAATGCAATCTACTGTGGAATCCCAGAGCCACAGAGGAGGAGGGGTTGAGAGGGACCTCCAGAGATCACCCAGTCCAACCCCCTGCCAGAGCAGCATCACCCAGGGCAGGGCACACAGAGCACATCCAGAAGGTCTTCAAAGGCTCCAGAGGAGACTCCACAGCCTCTCTGGGCAGCCTGCTCCAGGCTCCAGCAGCCTCACACCAAGGAAGTTTCTCCTCCTGCTGAGGTGGAGCCTCCTGGGTTCCAGCTTGTCCCTGTTGGTCCTTGCCCTGTCACTGGGCACCACCCAACAGAGCCTGGCCCCTCCACCCTGACCCCCACCCCTCAGGTGCTTACAGACAGTGCTCAGGTCCCTCTCAGCCTTCTCCTCTCCAGGCTCAGCAGCCCCAGGGCTCTCAGTCTCTCCTCACAGCAGAGATGTTGCAGTCCCTGCAGCATCCTCACAGCCTCCACTGGACTCTCCCCAGCAGGTCTCTGTCTCTGTGCCCTGGGGAGCCCAGAGCTGGACACAGGATTGCAGCTGTGGTCTCAGCAGGGCAGAGCAGGATGGGAGCAGACCCTCCCCAGCCCTGCTGGCCTCACTTTGCTTGCTGCCCCCCAGGATGCCCTCCTGGCCCCGAGGGCACATTGCTGTGCCATGGAGAGCTTGCTGCCCACCAGGACTGCAAGGTCCTTCTCCATGGAGCTGCTTTGCAGCAGGCCAGCCCCCAGCCTGTGCTGGTGCCTGCTGTAATGATGTTTCCTCTTGTCAAGCAGCAAACACTCCAGCAGCTTTTCATGTTCTGCAATTCAAATTAATGGAAGTGATCTAAAATATCCCAGTAAATAAAATGAATTGCCATTGATCTTCCTCTGCAATCAAACTCAGATGATCTCCCAACAGTAAGAGTGTAAAACACAATTAAAATGCTCAATTTTTTTAATGCCAGGTTGATACTTGAGGAATATGAAGCAGATCTCTGTGCCATTGTATTGCATTAATGGATGGATGTATAGTGGCAGCTCAGTTTATTGTGTGTCAGATAATAAAGCAGTCCTGCATTTATCTCAGACTGCTTAAATCAGCCAACACAGTCCTGAGGATGGAGATTATTGATGTGTTTGAGGAAGATGATAAAGAATCCTAAACAGCCCCTAGGAGAAGTGGGGGCTGCCCATTTGTCATCCTCTGCCATGAAACAAAATCCCAGGCAGTCAGCCCTGCTTTGCCCTGGCACTGCGTGCTGCTGGCCTGAGCACAGAGCAGCGATCAATGCGTTGGAGCTCCCCCCTGGGAAGGGGAAAGTGACCAGGAGGGGAGGCAGGCAGGAGGAGAAAGGCAGAATGGTGCTGGCAGGTGGGGCCCCTGCTGGACAGGGCTGCAGGAGGGATGGCAGTGCTGGCTCCTTGGTGCAGCTGCTGCAGGACTGGGAAGCTGCAAGGCTCCAGGAGTCTGCACAGCTCCCTGGCAGGAGGCTGCAGTGAGCTGAGCTGGGCTCTTATCTGTGCTCTCAGGTGATAGGAGGAGAGGAAAAGCCCTGAGATTGTGCCAGGGGAGGGTCTGGTTGGAGAGGAGGAAAAACTTCTTTGCTGCCAGAGTGGTCAGGGCCTGGCAGAGGCTGCCCAGGGAGGTGGTGGAGTCCCCAGCCCTGGAGGGGGTCCAGAACCCTGTGGCCATGGCAGCAGGGCCATGGTTTGGTGGCCTCGGTGGTGCTGGGTTGCTGGTGGGACTGGGGAGTGTTCTGTTTGCTGCTGCTGCTGAGGGACTTACTGATCAGACACAGATGAGAGATCAATCCATGTATTGGTTAGTTTCTCACCTCTCCTGGTCTGTAGGTGATCAGTGCTGGCATGTGAGCCCCTGGAATACAGAGTGGGCTGGAGGGGACCTCCAGAGCTCATCCAGCCCAAGCCCCTGCACTCAGCAGGGACATCCTGCACCAGAGCAGCCTGCTCAGAGCCCTCTCCAGCCTCACCTCGAACAGCTCCAGGGATGGAGCCTCAACCACCTCCCTGGGCAACCTGTTCCAGCAGCCTCCTGGGGCAGAACTTGTTCCTCACATCCAATCTCAGTCTGCTCTGCTCTCATCTCAAACCATTGCCCCTGGTGCTGTCCCTGCAGCCCTTTGGGAGCAGTCCCTCTGCAGCCCCTGCAGGGACTGGCAGGCTGCTGTTAGGTCTCCCTGCAGCCTTCTCCTCTCCAGGCTGAACACCCCCAGCTGCCTCAGCCTGTGCTTGCAGGATGAGGCCTCAAGCAGCCTGCTCTGGTGGGAGGCATCCCTGCTAGCTCCAGGAAGGTTGGAGCTGGATGATCTTAAGGTCCCTTCCAACCCACCCCACCCTGTGACTCTCTGAACATTTGCAGAAGTATGTGGAAGAGCAAGGGGAATAAAAAGGAGCAGGCTTGGACTTTCCAGCCTCAGCACTGCAGTGTCATTGCTGGCCATTAACCACCTGAGCTCCTCAGCTCCCTCTTCTCCCCTGGCTGTGCCAATGTTTAGTTGTTTCTGCTAAATTAATGAATTCCCATTTGAAATGGGCTCCTGGACTCACCTCTCTCCCTGCACACTCCTGCCTGGCACACCTCTGTGCCCCACTTGCTTCCAGGGCTCTGTTTAGCTTCCCCCTGAGCTGAGATGGTTTTTGCTTTCACTAGCAGGCAGCAGTGACAACATTAAAACAAAAGATGCTAATAGGATTTTCACTCCCAATTTGTAAACCCTTCACTGGGCCCAAAATGCTGCCTTAGGGCACAGGGCCTGGGGAAACCAGAGGCAAGGGAAGTCTTCTCTGAGTGCTCCAAGCAAGGGGTTTGCTGAGAAGCTGCTCTCACTGTGCTGAGCCTGTCCCTTCCTCCACAGGGGCAGGGAAAGCAGCTCCCAGCAGCACAATCCCTGAAAGCTTCTGTTCAAATTGATCCCAGTGGAACCTGCACTGTTCTTCATCATCCTGCCTTTTACAGCAGCTCTCTGCTGCTGCTAATTAATGGTGGGAGCTCAGACAGCAGCAAAGTGCTGCATGGAAGTCCCTCCTTGTGCCTTCCCTCAAAGGGAATGGTAGAGAGCAGGGAGGTCTCCCTCAGCCTCCTCTGCTCCAGGCTGAACACCCCCAGGGCCCTCAGCTGCTCCTCCCCAGCCCTGCTCTCCAGACCCTTCCCCAGCTCTGTTGCCCTTCTCTGGCCCTGCTCCAGCAGCTCACTGTCCTTCTGAGAGGGAGAACCCCAAAACAGAGCTCAGCCTCACCCATGCTGACTCCAGGGGCACAATCCCTGCCCTGCTCCCATCACACCACTGCTGCTCCAGGCCAGGCTGCTGCTGCCCTTCTTGCCCACCTGGGCACCCCTTGGCTCCTCTTCAGCTGCTGGCACCCAGCACCCCCAGGTCCTTTTCTGCTGGGCAGCTTCCAGCCACCCTGCCCCTGAGCCTGGAGCAGTCCTGAGGTTGTGGTGACCCCAGTGCAGGATCTGGGATGAAAGCCCCAAAATCTCTGTGACCATGGAGACTCTCTCAAAATTCTCCTGTCATCCTCTTTTGTGCAGAAGGATGGAGGCATGAGAGCAGCCCCTGTGGAGGGTGGAATTTCAGATTATGAGAATTCTTAATGATCAGCTCCACAGTGGAAATCCTCCATGGCCTCATTTGTATGGGGGGGGGGGGGGGAACCCCTCCTCCTGCTGCTCAGCAGGTCCTCACTCACTGCTGTATTTTCATGAACTCAAGAGAACTCCAGAGCAGCTTTTGAACAAATCTGTCCCAGCACCACCAGCAGCAGCAGCTCCCTCCTGCAGATTCTGTAGTGGGGAAGGGAAAGAATGCTGATGAGGAAGTCAGCAGCTGTGCCTGAATCCAAGCAGTGGTGCTTGGGGAGGGGGAGAAGCTGGGCAGGAGCCAGCAATGGGCACTGGCAGCCCAGAAGGCCAAGGGCAGCTCAGCCCTTGGGCTGCCAGAGCTGGAGAGAGGGGATCCTGCCCCTCTGCTCTGCTCAGACCCCACCTGCAGTGCTGCCCAGGGAGGTGGTTGAGGCTCCATCCCTGGAGGTGTTCAAGGGGAGGGCTCTGGGCAAGCTGCTCTGGTGAAGGATGTCCCTGCTGGCTGCAGGGGGCTTGGACTGGATGAGCTTTGGAGGTCCCTTCCAACCCAACCCATCCTATGGCTCTCTGCACAGAAGGCTGCACCTGATGTCCTTGGAGGTCTCTCCCAAGCTTCCCCACCCTGTGGTGCTCCATAGAACTAAGCAGCTGTAAATCACAGATCTTTAGATCTCCTGCAGTGATGCTGTTCAGCTGATCTGTGCTACACACAGGCTGCAGGGGAAGAGGTTTAGATGCTGGAACAGTTTCCTTCTCTGCTCCATTGCAGTTTTCACACTGATTTGATTTTTTTCCCCCTCCCTCTGTGTTAAGGTTTGTACAGGAAAAAAAACCCAACCCAAAAGTCAACCTCAGATCAGCTTCCCTTTGGAGCAAGGTTCTTCTCTGGCTTCATCTACTTGGCCTCATTTATACCAATGCAAATCCAGAGGCAGCTGCTTTGCATCCCTGGATGCTGGATTGACTAAAGCAGCTGGGAGCAGAACTTCTGCCCTGACCTTCCTGGGAGTCAGTCTGGTTTTCCAGTGCCAGCCATTGCCTGCCCCAGGTGCCCCTCAGCAGTTAGAACTCTCCAATTAACTCCCTTTCTGCCTCCTGCCACCAGGTTCTGCGGGGTGTTGCTGCAGGATCAGGGCCTCTGTGCAGTTGTTAGTTCAACAGCAGCTGTAGAGGAGGCAAAGTGTTGGTGCTGCTCCTCCTCAGGAGCAGCAATTAGAGCTAACAGAGATGAGAGGAGCTGGACAAAAATCAGAATGATGTTGTTGTCTCCAATTAAAAATTACCCAAGGAGAGGGGTTAGGGGGAAGAGAACTTGAGTAAGATGGGCAGGTTGAGAAGTGCAGATTGCTTCTCACTAATCCACACACTGATTCTCTTCTCAGCCAGAACCACTAGTTAAAGCATGCAGTGCTTCCAAGCCCTGTCTGAACCTGCAACACAGCTGTGCAGCCAGGGGCAAGGGTTGAGGAGAGCACAGCAGGCTCAGGCTGGATGTGAGGAACAAGCTCTG
>NW_027142360.1:28603046-28614321 GCF_026170545.1 Melanerpes formicivorus
TTAGGGTTAGGGTTAGGGTTAGGGTTAGGGTTAGGGTTAGGGTTAGGGTTAGGGTTAGGGTTAGGGTTAGGGTTAGGGTTAGGGTTAGGGTTAGGGTTAGGGTTAGGGTTAGGGTTAGGGTTAGGGTTAGGGTTAGGGTTAGGGTTAGGGTTAGGGTTAGGGTTAGGGTTAGGGTTAGGGTTAGGGTTAGGGTTAGGGTTAGGGTTAGGGTTAGGGTTAGGGTTAGGGTTAGGGTTAGGGTTAGGGTTAGGGTTAGGGTTAGGGTTAGGGTTAGGGTTAGGGTTAGGGTTAGGGTTAGGGTTAGGGTTAGGGTTAGGGGTTAGGGTTAGGGTTAGGGTTAGGGTTAGGGTTAGGGTTAGGGTTAGGGTTAGGGTTAGGGTTAGGGTTAGGGTTAGGGTTAGGGTTAGGGTTAGGGTTAGGGTTAGGGTTAGGGTTAGGGTTAGGGTTAGGGTTAGGGTTAGGGTTAGGGTTAGGGTTAGGGTTAGGGTTAGGGTTAGGGTTAGGGTTAGGGTTAGTTAGGGTTAGGGTTAGGGTTAGGGTTAGGGTTAGGGTTAGGGTTAGGGTTAGGGTTAGGGTTAGGGTTAGGGTTAGGGTTAGGGTTAGGGTTAGGGTTAGGGTTAGGGTTAGGGTTAGGGTTAGGGTTAGGGTTAGGGTTAGGGTTAGGGTTAGGGTTAGGGTTAGGGTTAGGGTTAGGGTTAGGGTTAGGGTTAGGGTTAGGGTTAGGGTTAGGGTTAGGGTTAGGGTTAGGGTTAGGGTTAGGGTTAGGGTTAGGGTTAGGGTTAGGGTTAGGGTTAGGGTTAGGGTTAGGGTTAGGGTTAGGGTTAGGGTTAGGGTTAGGGTTAGGGTTAGGGTTAGGGTTAGGGTTAGGGTTAGGGTTAGGGTTAGGGTTAGGGTTAGGGTTAGGGTTAGGGTTAGGGTTAGGGTTAGGGTTAGGGTTAGGGTTAGGGTTAGGGTTAGGGTTAGGGTTAGGGTTAGGGTTAGGGTTAGGGTTAGGGTTAGGGTTAGGGTTAGGGTTAGGGTTAGGGTTAGGGTTAGGGTTAGGGTTAGGGTTAGGGTTAGGGTTAGGGTTAGGGTTAGGGTTAGGGTTAGGGTTAGGGTTAGGGTTAGGGTTAGGGTTAGGGTTAGGGTTAGGGTTAGGGTTAGGGTTAGGGTTAGGGTTAGGGTTAGGGTTAGGGTTAGGGTTAGGGTTAGGGTTAGGGTTAGGGTTAGGGTTAGGGTTAGGGTTAGGGTTAGGGTTAGGGTTAGGGTTAGGGTTAGGGTTAGGGTTAGGGTTAGGGTTAGGGTTAGGGTTAGGGTTAGGGTTAGGGTTAGGGTTAGGGTTAGGGTTAGGGTTAGGGTTAGGGTTAGGGTTAGGGTTAGGGTTAGGGTTAGGGTTAGGGTTAGGGTTAGGGTTAGGGTTAGGGTTAGGGTTAGGGTTAGGGTTAGGGTTAGGGTTAGGGTTAGGGTTAGGGTTAGGGTTAGGGTTAGGGTTAGGGTTAGGGTTAGGGTTAGGGTTAGGGTTAGGGTTAGGGTTAGGGTTAGGGTTAGGGTTAGGGTTAGGGTTAGGGTTAGGGTTAGGGTTAGGGTTAGGGTTAGGGTTAGGGTTAGGGTTAGGGTTAGGGTTAGGGTTAGGGTTAGGGTTAGGGTTAGGGTTAGGGTTAGGGTTAGGGTTAGGGTTAGGGTTAGGGTTAGGGTTAGGGTTAGGGTTAGGGTTAGGGTTAGGGTTAGGGTTAGGGTTAGGGTTAGGGTTAGGGTTAGGGTTAGGGTTAGGGTTAGGGTTAGGGTTAGGGTTAGGGTTAGGGTTAGGGTTAGGGTTAGGGTTAGGGTTAGGGTTAGGGTTAGGGTTAGGGTTAGGGTTAGGGTTAGGGTTAGGGTTAGGGTTAGGGTTAGGGTTAGGGTTAGGGTTAGGGTTAGGGTTAGGGTTAGGGTTAGGGTTAGGGTTAGGGTTAGGGTTAGGGTTAGGGTTAGGGTTAGGGTTAGGGTTAGGGTTAGGGTTAGGGTTAGGGTTAGGGTTAGGGTTAGGGTTAGGGTTAGGGTTAGGGTTAGGGTTAGGGTTAGGGTTAGGGTTAGGGTTAGGGTTAGGGTTAGGGTTAGGGTTAGGGTTAGGGTTAGGGTTAGGGTTAGGGTTAGGGTTAGGGTTAGGGTTAGGGTTAGGGTTAGGGTTAGGGTTAGGGTTAGGGTTAGGGTTAGGGTTAGGGTTAGGGTTAGGGTTAGGGTTAGGGTTAGGGTTAGGGTTAGGGTTAGGGTTAGGGTTAGGGTTAGGGTTAGGGTTAGGGTTAGGGTTAGGGTTAGGGTTAGGGTTAGGGTTAGGGTTAGGGTTAGGGTTAGGGTTAGGGTTAGGGTTAGGGTTAGGGTTAGGGTTAGGGTTAGGGTTAGGGTTAGGGTTAGGGTTAGGGTTAGGGTTAGGGTTAGGGTTAGGGTTAGGGTTAGGGTTAGGGTTAGGGTTAGGGTTAGGGTTAGGGTTAGGGTTAGGGTTAGGGTTAGGGTTAGGGTTAGGGTTAGGGTTAGGGTTAGGGTTAGGGTTAGGGTTAGGGTTAGGGTTAGGGTTAGGGTTAGGGTTAGGGTTAGGGTTAGGGTTAGGGTTAGGGTTAGGGTTAGGGTTAGGGTTAGGGTTAGGGTTAGGGTTAGGGTTAGGGTTAGGGTTAGGGTTAGGGTTAGGGTTAGGGTTAGGGTTAGGGTTAGGGTTAGGGTTAGGGTTAGGGTTAGGGTTAGGGTTAGGGTTAGGGTTAGGGTTAGGGTTAGGGTTAGGGTTAGGGTTAGGGTTAGGGTTAGGGTTAGGGTTAGGGTTAGGGTTAGGGTTAGGGTTAGGGTTAGGGTTAGGGTTAGGGTTAGGGTTAGGGTTAGGGTTAGGGTTAGGGTTAGGGTTAGGGTTAGGGTTAGGGTTAGGGTTAGGGTTAGGGTTAGGGTTAGGGTTAGGGTTAGGGTTAGGGTTAGGGTTAGGGTTAGGGTTAGGGTTAGGGTTAGGGTTAGGGTTAGGGTTAGGGTTAGGGTTAGGGTTAGGGTTAGGGTTAGGGTTAGGGTTAGGGTTAGGGTTAGGGTTAGGGTTAGGGTTAGGGTTAGGGTTAGGGTTAGGGTTAGGGTTAGGGTTAGGGTTAGGGTTAGGGTTAGGGTTAGGGTTAGGGTTAGGGTTAGGGTTAGGGTTAGGGTTAGGGTTAGGGTTAGGGTTAGGGTTAGGGTTAGGGTTAGGGTTAGGGTTAGGGTTAGGGTTAGGGTTAGGGTTAGGGTTAGGGTTAGGGTTAGGGTTAGGGTTAGGGTTAGGGTTAGGGTTAGGGTTAGGGTTAGGGTTAGGGTTAGGGTTAGGGTTAGGGTTAGGGTTAGGGTTAGGGTTAGGGTTAGGGTTAGGGTTAGGGTTAGGGTTAGGGTTAGGGTTAGGGTTAGGGTTAGGGTTAGGGTTAGGGTTAGGGTTAGGGTTAGGGTTAGGGTTAGGGTTAGGGTTAGGGTTAGGGTTAGGGTTAGGGTTAGGGTTAGGGTTAGGGTTAGGGTTAGGGTTAGGGTTAGGGTTAGGGTTAGGGTTAGGGTTAGGGTTAGGGTTAGGGTTAGGGTTAGGGTTAGGGTTAGGGTTAGGGTTAGGGTTAGGGTTAGGGTTAGGGTTAGGGTTAGGGTTAGGGTTAGGGTTAGGGTTAGGGTTAGGGTTAGGGTTAGGGTTAGGGTTAGGGTTAGGGTTAGGGTTAGGGTTAGGGTTAGGGTTAGGGTTAGGGTTAGGGTTAGGGTTAGGGTTAGGGTTAGGGTTAGGGTTAGGGTTAGGGTTAGGGTTAGGGTTAGGGTTAGGGTTAGGGTTAGGGTTAGGGTTAGGGTTAGGGTTAGGGTTAGGGTTAGGGTTAGGGTTAGGGTTAGGGTTAGGGTTAGGGTTAGGGTTAGGGTTAGGGTTAGGGTTAGGGTTAGGGTTAGGGTTAGGGTTAGGGTTAGGGTTAGGGTTAGGGTTAGGGTTAGGGTTAGGGTTAGGGTTAGGGTTAGGGTTAGGGTTAGGGTTAGGGTTAGGGTTAGGGTTAGGGTTAGGGTTAGGGTTAGGGTTAGGGTTAGGGTTAGGGTTAGGGTTAGGGTTAGGGTTAGGGTTAGGGTTAGGGTTAGGGTTAGGGTTAGGGTTAGGGTTAGGGTTAGGGTTAGGGTTAGGGTTAGGGTTAGGGTTAGGGTTAGGGTTAGGGTTAGGGTTAGGGTTAGGGTTAGGGTTAGGGTTAGGGTTAGGGTTAGGGTTAGGGTTAGGGTTAGGGTTAGGGTTAGGGTTAGGGTTAGGGTTAGGGTTAGGGTTAGGGTTAGGGTTAGGGTTAGGGTTAGGGTTAGGGTTAGGGTTAGGGTTAGGGTTAGGGTTAGGGTTAGGGTTAGGGTTAGGGTTAGGGTTAGGGTTAGGGTTAGGGTTAGGGTTAGGGTTAGGGTTAGGGTTAGGGTTAGGGTTAGGGTTAGGGTTAGGGTTAGGGTTAGGGTTAGGGTTAGGGTTAGGGTTAGGGTTAGGGTTAGGGTTAGGGTTAGGGTTAGGGTTAGGGTTAGGGTTAGGGTTAGGGTTAGGGTTAGGGTTAGGGTTAGGGTTAGGGTTAGGGTTAGGGTTAGGGTTAGGGTTAGGGTTAGGGTTAGGGTTAGGGTTAGGGTTAGGGTTAGGGTTAGGGTTAGGGTTAGGGTTAGGGTTAGGGTTAGGGTTAGGGTTAGGGTTAGGGTTAGGGTTAGGGTTAGGGTTAGGGTTAGGGTTAGGGTTAGGGTTAGGGTTAGGGTTAGGGTTAGGGTTAGGGTTAGGGTTAGGGTTAGGGTTAGGGTTAGGGTTAGGGTTAGGGTTAGGGTTAGGGTTAGGGTTAGGGTTAGGGTTAGGGTTAGGGTTAGGGTTAGGGTTAGGGTTAGGGTTAGGGTTAGGGTTAGGGTTAGGGTTAGGGTTAGGGTTAGGGTTAGGGTTAGGGTTAGGGTTAGGGTTAGGGTTAGGGTTAGGGTTAGGGTTAGGGTTAGGGTTAGGGTTAGGGTTAGGGTTAGGGTTAGGGTTAGGGTTAGGGTTAGGGTTAGGGTTAGGGTTAGGGTTAGGGTTAGGGTTAGGGTTAGGGTTAGGGTTAGGGTTAGGGTTAGGGTTAGGGTTAGGGTTAGGGTTAGGGTTAGGGTTAGGGTTAGGGTTAGGGTTAGGGTTAGGGTTAGGGTTAGGGTTAGGGTTAGGGTTAGGGTTAGGGTTAGGGTTAGGGTTAGGGTTAGGGTTAGGGTTAGGGTTAGGGTTAGGGTTAGGGTTAGGGTTAGGGTTAGGGTTAGGGTTAGGGTTAGGGTTAGGGTTAGGGTTAGGGTTAGGGTTAGGGTTAGGGTTAGGGTTAGGGTTAGGGTTAGGGTTAGGGTTAGGGTTAGGGTTAGGGTTAGGGTTAGGGTTAGGGTTAGGGTTAGGGTTAGGGTTAGGGTTAGGGTTAGGGTTAGGGTTAGGGTTAGGGTTAGGGTTAGGGTTAGGGTTAGGGTTAGGGTTAGGGTTAGGGTTAGGGTTAGGGTTAGGGTTAGGGTTAGGGTTAGGGTTAGGGTTAGGGTTAGGGTTAGGGTTAGGGTTAGGGTTAGGGTTAGGGTTAGGGTTAGGGTTAGGGTTAGGGTTAGGGTTAGGGTTAGGGTTAGGGTTAGGGTTAGGGTTAGGGTTAGGGTTAGGGTTAGGGTTAGGGTTAGGGTTAGGGTTAGGGTTAGGGTTAGGGTTAGGGTTAGGGTTAGGGTTAGGGTTAGGGTTAGGGTTAGGGTTAGGGTTAGGGTTAGGGTTAGGGTTAGGGTTAGGGTTAGGGTTAGGGTTAGGGTTAGGGTTAGGGTTAGGGTTAGGGTTAGGGTTAGGGTTAGGGTTAGGGTTAGGGTTAGGGTTAGGGTTAGGGTTAGGGTTAGGGTTAGGGTTAGGGTTAGGGTTAGGGTTAGGGTTAGGGTTAGGGTTAGGGTTAGGGTTAGGGTTAGGGTTAGGGTTAGGGTTAGGGTTAGGGTTAGGGTTAGGGTTAGGGTTAGGGTTAGGGTTAGGGTTAGGGTTAGGGTTAGGGTTAGGGTTAGGGTTAGGGTTAGGGTTAGGGTTAGGGTTAGGGTTAGGGTTAGGGTTAGGGTTAGGGTTAGGGTTAGGGTTAGGGTTAGGGTTAGGGTTAGGGTTAGGGTTAGGGTTAGGGTTAGGGTTAGGGTTAGGGTTAGGGTTAGGGTTAGGGTTAGGGTTAGGGTTAGGGTTAGGGTTAGGGTTAGGGTTAGGGTTAGGGTTAGGGTTAGGGTTAGGGTTAGGGTTAGGGTTAGGGTTAGGGTTAGGGTTAGGGTTAGGGTTAGGGTTAGGGTTAGGGTTAGGGTTAGGGTTAGGGTTAGGGTTAGGGTTAGGGTTAGGGTTAGGGTTAGGGTTAGGGTTAGGGTTAGGGTTAGGGTTAGGGTTAGGGTTAGGGTTAGGGTTAGGGTTAGGGTTAGGGTTAGGGTTAGGGTTAGGGTTAGGGTTAGGGTTAGGGTTAGGGTTAGGGTTAGGGTTAGGGTTAGGGTTAGGGTTAGGGTTAGGGTTAGGGTTAGGGTTAGGGTTAGGGTTAGGGTTAGGGTTAGGGTTAGGGTTAGGGTTAGGGTTAGGGTTAGGGTTAGGGTTAGGGTTAGGGTTAGGGTTAGGGTTAGGGTTAGGGTTAGGGTTAGGGTTAGGGTTAGGGTTAGGGTTAGGGTTAGGGTTAGGGTTAGGGTTAGGGTTAGGGTTAGGGTTAGGGTTAGGGTTAGGGTTAGGGTTAGGGTTAGGGTTAGGGTTAGGGTTAGGGTTAGGGTTAGGGTTAGGGTTAGGGTTAGGGTTAGGGTTAGGGTTAGGGTTAGGGTTAGGGTTAGGGTTAGGGTTAGGGTTAGGGTTAGGGTTAGGGTTAGGGTTAGGGTTAGGGTTAGGGTTAGGGTTAGGGTTAGGGTTAGGGTTAGGGTTAGGGTTAGGGTTAGGGTTAGGGTTAGGGTTAGGGTTAGGGTTAGGGTTAGGGTTAGGGTTAGGGTTAGGGTTAGGGTTAGGGTTAGGGTTAGGGTTAGGGTTAGGGTTAGGGTTAGGGTTAGGGTTAGGGTTAGGGTTAGGGTTAGGGTTAGGGTTAGGGTTAGGGTTAGGGTTAGGGTTAGGGTTAGGGTTAGGGTTAGGGTTAGGGTTAGGGTTAGGGTTAGGGTTAGGGTTAGGGTTAGGGTTAGGGTTAGGGTTAGGGTTAGGGTTAGGGTTAGGGTTAGGGTTAGGGTTAGGGTTAGGGTTAGGGTTAGGGTTAGGGTTAGGGTTAGGGTTAGGGTTAGGGTTAGGGTTAGGGTTAGGGTTAGGGTTAGGGTTAGGGTTAGGGTTAGGGTTAGGGTTAGGGTTAGGGTTAGGGTTAGGGTTAGGGTTAGGGTTAGGGTTAGGGTTAGGGTTAGGGTTAGGGTTAGGGTTAGGGTTAGGGTTAGGGTTAGGGTTAGGGTTAGGGTTAGGGTTAGGGTTAGGGTTAGGGTTAGGGTTAGGGTTAGGGTTAGGGTTAGGGTTAGGGTTAGGGTTAGGGTTAGGGTTAGGGTTAGGGTTAGGGTTAGGGTTAGGGTTAGGGTTAGGGTTAGGGTTAGGGTTAGGGTTAGGGTTAGGGTTAGGGTTAGGGTTAGGGTTAGGGTTAGGGTTAGGGTTAGGGTTAGGGTTAGGGTTAGGGTTAGGGTTAGGGTTAGGGTTAGGGTTAGGGTTAGGGTTAGGGTTAGGGTTAGGGTTAGGGTTAGGGTTAGGGTTAGGGTTAGGGTTAGGGTTAGGGTTAGGGTTAGGGTTAGGGTTAGGGTTAGGGTTAGGGTTAGGGTTAGGGTTAGGGTTAGGGTTAGGGTTAGGGTTAGGGTTAGGGTTAGGGTTAGGGTTAGGGTTAGGGTTAGGGTTAGGGTTAGGGTTAGGGTTAGGGTTAGGGTTAGGGTTAGGGTTAGGGTTAGGGTTAGGGTTAGGGTTAGGGTTAGGGTTAGGGTTAGGGTTAGGGTTAGGGTTAGGGTTAGGGTTAGGGTTAGGGTTAGGGTTAGGGTTAGGGTTAGGGTTAGGGTTAGGGTTAGGGTTAGGGTTAGGGTTAGGGTTAGGGTTAGGGTTAGGGTTAGGGTTAGGGTTAGGGTTAGGGTTAGGGTTAGGGTTAGGGTTAGGGTTAGGGTTAGGGTTAGGGTTAGGGTTAGGGTTAGGGTTAGGGTTAGGGTTAGGGTTAGGGTTAGGGTTAGGGTTAGGGTTAGGGTTAGGGTTAGGGTTAGGGTTAGGGTTAGGGTTAGGGTTAGGGTTAGGGTTAGGGTTAGGGTTAGGGTTAGGGTTAGGGTTAGGGTTAGGGTTAGGGTTAGGGTTAGGGTTAGGGTTAGGGTTAGGGTTAGGGTTAGGGTTAGGGTTAGGGTTAGGGTTAGGGTTAGGGTTAGGGTTAGGGTTAGGGTTAGGGTTAGGGTTAGGGTTAGGGTTAGGGTTAGGGTTAGGGTTAGGGTTAGGGTTAGGGTTAGGGTTAGGGTTAGGGTTAGGGTTAGGGTTAGGGTTAGGGTTAGGGTTAGGGTTAGGGTTAGGGTTAGGGTTAGGGTTAGGGTTAGGGTTAGGGTTAGGGTTAGGGTTAGGGTTAGGGTTAGGGTTAGGGTTAGGGTTAGGGTTAGGGTTAGGGTTAGGGTTAGGGTTAGGGTTAGGGTTAGGGTTAGGGTTAGGGTTAGGGTTAGGGTTAGGGTTAGGGTTAGGGTTAGGGTTAGGGTTAGGGTTAGGGTTAGGGTTAGGGTTAGGGTTAGGGTTAGGGTTAGGGTTAGGGTTAGGGTTAGGGTTAGGGTTAGGGTTAGGGTTAGGGTTAGGGTTAGGGTTAGGGTTAGGGTTAGGGTTAGGGTTAGGGTTAGGGTTAGGGTTAGGGTTAGGGTTAGGGTTAGGGTTAGGGTTAGGGTTAGGGTTAGGGTTAGGGTTAGGGTTAGGGTTAGGGTTAGGGTTAGGGTTAGGGTTAGGGTTAGGGTTAGGGTTAGGGTTAGGGTTAGGGTTAGGGTTAGGGTTAGGGTTAGGGTTAGGGTTAGGGTTAGGGTTAGGGTTAGGGTTAGGGTTAGGGTTAGGGTTAGGGTTAGGGTTAGGGTTAGGGTTAGGGTTAGGGTTAGGGTTAGGGTTAGGGTTAGGGTTAGGGTTAGGGTTAGGGTTAGGGTTAGGGTTAGGGTTAGGGTTAGGGTTAGGGTTAGGGTTAGGGTTAGGGTTAGGGTTAGGGTTAGGGTTAGGGTTAGGGTTAGGGTTAGGGTTAGGGTTAGGGTTAGGGTTAGGGTTAGGGTTAGGGTTAGGGTTAGGGTTAGGGTTAGGGTTAGGGTTAGGGTTAGGGTTAGGGTTAGGGTTAGGGTTAGGGTTAGGGTTAGGGTTAGGGTTAGGGTTAGGGTTAGGGTTAGGGTTAGGGTTAGGGTTAGGGTTAGGGTTAGGGTTAGGGTTAGGGTTAGGGTTAGGGTTAGGGTTAGGGTTAGGGTTAGGGTTAGGGTTAGGGTTAGGGTTAGGGTTAGGGTTAGGGTTAGGGTTAGGGTTAGGGTTAGGGTTAGGGTTAGGGTTAGGGTTAGGGTTAGGGTTAGGGTTAGGGTTAGGGTTAGGGTTAGGGTTAGGGTTAGGGTTAGGGTTAGGGTTAGGGTTAGGGTTAGGGTTAGGGTTAGGGTTAGGGTTAGGGTTAGGGTTAGGGTTAGGGTTAGGGTTAGGGTTAGGGTTAGGGTTAGGGTTAGGGTTAGGGTTAGGGTTAGGGTTAGGGTTAGGGTTAGGGTTAGGGTTAGGGTTAGGGTTAGGGTTAGGGTTAGGGTTAGGGTTAGGGTTAGGGTTAGGGTTAGGGTTAGGGTTAGGGTTAGGGTTAGGGTTAGGGTTAGGGTTAGGGTTAGGGTTAGGGTTAGGGTTAGGGTTAGGGTTAGGGTTAGGGTTAGGGTTAGGGTTAGGGTTAGGGTTAGGGTTAGGGTTAGGGTTAGGGTTAGGGTTAGGGTTAGGGTTAGGGTTAGGGTTAGGGTTAGGGTTAGGGTTAGGGTTAGGGTTAGGGTTAGGGTTAGGGTTAGGGTTAGGGTTAGGGTTAGGGTTAGGGTTAGGGTTAGGGTTAGGGTTAGGGTTAGGGTTAGGGTTAGGGTTAGGGTTAGGGTTAGGGTTAGGGTTAGGGTTAGGGTTAGGGTTAGGGTTAGGGTTAGGGTTAGGGTTAGGGTTAGGGTTAGGGTTAGGGTTAGGGTTAGGGTTAGGGTTAGGGTTAGGGTTAGGGTTAGGGTTAGGGTTAGGGTTAGGGTTAGGGTTAGGGTTAGGGTTAGGGTTAGGGTTAGGGTTAGGGTTAGGGTTAGGGTTAGGGTTAGGGTTAGGGTTAGGGTTAGGGTTAGGGTTAGGGTTAGGGTTAGGGTTAGGGTTAGGGTTAGGGTTAGGGTTAGGGTTAGGGTTAGGGTTAGGGTTAGGGTTAGGGTTAGGGTTAGGGTTAGGGTTAGGGTTAGGGTTAGGGTTAGGGTTAGGGTTAGGGTTAGGGTTAGGGTTAGGGTTAGGGTTAGGGTTAGGGTTAGGGTTAGGGTTAGGGTTAGGGTTAGGGTTAGGGTTAGGGTTAGGGTTAGGGTTAGGGTTAGGGTTAGGGTTAGGGTTAGGGTTAGGGTTAGGGTTAGGGTTAGGGTTAGGGTTAGGGTTAGGGTTAGGGTTAGGGTTAGGGTTAGGGTTAGGGTTAGGGTTAGGGTTAGGGTTAGGGTTAGGGTTAGGGTTAGGGTTAGGGTTAGGGTTAGGGTTAGGGTTAGGGTTAGGGTTAGGGTTAGGGTTAGGGTTAGGGTTAGGGTTAGGGTTAGGGTTAGGGTTAGGGTTAGGGTTAGGGTTAGGGTTAGGGTTAGGGTTAGGGTTAGGGTTAGGGTTAGGGTTAGGGTTAGGGTTAGGGTTAGGGTTAGGGTTAGGGTTAGGGTTAGGGTTAGGGTTAGGGTTAGGGTTAGGGTTAGGGTTAGGGTTAGGGTTAGGGTTAGGGTTAGGGTTAGGGTTAGGGTTAGGGTTAGGGTTAGGGTTAGGGTTAGGGTTAGGGTTAGGGTTAGGGTTAGGGTTAGGGTTAGGGTTAGGGTTAGGGTTAGGGTTAGGGTTAGGGTTAGGGTTAGGGTTAGGGTTAGGGTTAGGGTTAGGGTTAGGGTTAGGGTTAGGGTTAGGGTTAGGGTTAGGGTTAGGGTTAGGGTTAGGGTTAGGGTTAGGGTTAGGGTTAGGGTTAGGGTTAGGGTTAGGGTTAGGGTTAGGGTTAGGGTTAGGGTTAGGGTTAGGGTTAGGGTTAGGGTTAGGGTTAGGGTTAGGGTTAGGGTTAGGGTTAGGGTTAGGGTTAGGGTTAGGGTTAGGGTTAGGGTTAGGGTTAGGGTTAGGGTTAGGGTTAGGGTTAGGGTTAGGGTTAGGGTTAGGGTTAGGGTTAGGGTTAGGGTTAGGGTTAGGGTTAGGGTTAGGGTTAGGGTTAGGGTTAGGGTTAGGGTTAGGGTTAGGGTTAGGGTT
>NW_027142361.1:70000-75000 GCF_026170545.1 Melanerpes formicivorus
CTTCAGGCCAACTTGAGATCACCTCTACTAGACCAGGTCTTTCAAGATTTCCCATTCGAGCTCTCTGTGTTATCAGAGCCATCCACTTAGACCATGTTGAGTCTGTGGCATTATGTGGTGTGGAGCCTTTGCCTTTGAACATCCAATTCAAAACTGGTAATCTGGGAGCTAAGAGAAGTTGTGATTCAGTTCCAATCACTTCAGAAGATGCTTTTACTCCTTCATAGGCAGCTAGAATTTCTTTCTCTGTTGGAGTATAATTAGCCTCTGAACCTCTGTAACCTCGACTCCAGAAACCAAGAGGTCGTCCACGTGTCTCACCTGGAGCTTTTTGCCACAAGCACCAGGTTGGACCATTGTCACTTGCAGCCGTGTACAAAATGTTCTTAATGTCTGGACCATCTCGGACAGGTCCCAGACCCATTGCTTGAATCACCTCTTGCTTTATCTGGTCAAAGGCTGCTTGCTGCTCAGGTCCCCAGTGGAAATGGTTTCTCTTTCGAGTCACATCATACAGAGGTTTCACAATCTGACTGTATCCAGGAATGTGCAGTCTCCAAAATCCCACTATCCCCAAGAAACGTAGGGTCTCTTGCTTGTTTGTGGGACTTGCCATGGTAGAGACTCTATTTACCACATCCACTGGAATGCGTCGGCGTCCGTCCTGCCACTTCACTCCCAGAAATTGAATCTCTGTGGTAGGTCCTTTCACCTTGTCTCGTTTGATGGCAAAACCTGCATTCAGAAGAATGTCAATGATTTTGTTACCTTTCTCAAAGACTTCCTCAGCAGTTTTACCCCAGACGATGATATCATCGATGAACTGGATGTGTTCTGGAGCACCTCCTTTCTCTAGAGCATCATGGATCACTGCATGACAGATGCTTGAGCTGTGGATCCAGCCCATTGGCAATCTGTTGAAAGTGTACTGGATTCCTCTCCAGGTGAAAGCAAACTGAGGCCTGCATTCCTCTGCTATGGGAATAGAGAAAAATGCATTAGCAATGTCTATGGTAGCATACCATTTGGCCTCTTTGGATTCCAGCTCATACTGTAGCTCCATCATGTCTGGTACTGCTGCACTCATAGGTGGTGTCACTTCATTTAGGGCTCGGTAGTCTACCGTCAGACGCCAATCTCCATTCTGCTTCCGCACAGGCCACACTGGACTGTTGAAAGGTGAATGAGTTTTGCTGACGACTTTCTGACTTTCCAACTGACGAATCAGATTCTGAATGGGCAACAAAGAGTCACGGTTGGTTCTGTATTGTCTGTGATGCACAGTCTGAGAAGCAACCGGCAATTTAATGTCCTGTATCTTATGTTGTCCCACAACTGCAGATTCATCAGAAAGTTCAGGTCTGGCAGACAGCTTCAATTTTTGTCCATCAATTTCTATTGAAGCTACTCCAAAAGCCCATTTGTAACCTCTAGGGTCTTTGAAACGCCCTTCTCTCAGAAAATCAATTCCCAAAATACAAGGTGCGTCAGGTCCGGTCACAACTGTATGCTTCCTCCATTGTTTACCAGTTAAACTTATATTAACCTCTACCTTACTTAACTCTTGAGATCCACCAGTGACTCCCAGAATAGTTATAGACTCTGATCCCTGATAATTTGATGGTATTATGGTGCACTGAGCTCCTGTGTCAACCAAGGCCCTGTACTTCCGAAATTGTGAAGTGCCAGGCCACTGGATGTACACATCCCAATAGATTCTATTATCTCTGTTATCCCTCTCCTCCCCCTGGCGGGAGGCAGGGCACCCCTAGTTATGGGGAACATGCGCACATGTGCATTGCACATATTGTGCAGGGTTATAACTTTGCATGTTATAACTGGAGCCACTGTTGGAGCCATAAGAGTCGTTCTGGGGAACTGTGGAAGTAACAGCTACCCTTCTGGTATTGCTACCTCGGGTTCTGCCACTTTGCAATTCCCTCAGTCTCCTGAAAAGATTAGAAGTTGGTTGGCCATCCCAGCGGTTCATGTTCTCACCAAACTGATCACGCAGAGTTATCCAAATAGTTCTACGTGATTGCCTTGGTGGTCTGTTTTGGAATGACCTGTTTTGGAATGTCCTGTTTTGGAATGACCTCCTTGGAGGACGTGTATTCCTCACAGATGAAACTTGTACCCACCTGGAGGAAGAATTGAAATTATCCCTTTGTGCCAATTGGGATATGGAATTTCTAAATTCATCCTTTAACTCTCTCATGCAATTCTCAATTTTTCCAGACAGAGTTTCAATGGCTGAAACCAAAGAACCACGTGTCATGCTATCCTCCAATTGTCTCATTTGATCACTGAATTGGCCAACCGTAGGAGAAGCTCCACCATAACTTCTTGACACAATTCTGCTTGCCAGAATGTTTGCATAATTAGAAGGAGCAAGTTTGATGATCTTTTTAGCAAGACCAATACCCACAGGAATGTCATCAGGATTCAGAGTTTCATGTTCACCATAGAGTAGCTCTCTAACAGCAAATTCTCTCAAGCGCTTAATTCCCTCATCTATGGTAGTCCAGGGTTTAGGATTCCAGGGATGATCATCTCGGGAAGGGTATCTCAGGGCAACCGCTATTAAAAGGCGTATCCACAGATTAACCTTACCGAGAGCTTCGCCTAGATGTCTATCTATTCCATTGTCCCTTGAGAGAGTTCCTAACTGAGCTGCT
The DNA here is from genome assembly GCF_026170545.1 of Melanerpes formicivorus. Classification (NCBI taxonomy): domain Eukaryota; kingdom Metazoa; phylum Chordata; class Aves; order Piciformes; family Picidae; genus Melanerpes; species Melanerpes formicivorus. The sequence goes on from NW_027142361.1 coordinate 72,679, forward strand.
GACTTGTCTCCAACTGTTAGAGCTGAAGCACCTGTATCATAACACCTACTAAGCCAAGCTAGAACTGGCTCCTTATCTGCCCTGGTGAAATCTTTACGGACATTTCTCAATTCCTCCCGTGGTGACGAACAGTCTGTAATATCATCTTGATCTTCATCTCCCTGAATTCTTTGTCCGTAAAATCCTGCTGTCATTCTCCTAAGGATCTCTTTAAGCTGAGAACCACCTTTGCCAGCTGCCTTCCTAACTTCATCTCTATCCTGCTTTGATCTCACTAGGTTAGCTAGATCTTTAAAACAAACCTTCTCTTCCTCCTGAGCAGGATCTTTTAGAGTAGAGGGCCCCTCACCAGGATCAGTCTCCACCTCTTCTTCTCCATCCTTGCCCTTTCCAGCTCTAGTCTTTAAAGGAGCCACCTTAACTGGAGCTGTGTTTGAATTTACAGCCACCTTAATGGAAGCTGACAAGTCCTGAGATAAATCAGCTGCTGGGGCAGTGACTTCCGGTCCCACCGAGGGAGTGGGTGGAAGTGACGTTGCTCCGTTACTGGCCGACGGAGAAGAAGAAGAAGGAGAAGGAGTAGGTGCCATGTTGATACCAGCCGATGCCCTTGGCTGCTTGCCAGAATCAGCAAAGTCATTTAGAGCTGCCTTACCAATTAACTTTTTAGCCTTCTTTTTAACCGACACGGGTTCTCCACAGTCCTCATCACTAGATGACTCTGGGACTGATCGAGAGCCACGGCGTTTTCTTTTTGATCTAGTTTTAATAACAAAACAAGCTCTGGACACCTTTTTCTCTCGCCGCAAAGAGACCAGCAGATACACATTAATTATAACTGAAAGCAGGATTATACACATCAAATAAATCACTTTTGGATCCCAGGCATCACCTAAAGTTACTGTCTCCTCAGGCGGAATCTTAAAACCCTTTATCTCAATTGGGCGAGTGGTGGAGGTAACATTCCTGTATCTCACTGGCCATAGGAAATTAATACATTTTCCATACCATAATTTAACTCTATACATAACCCACATATAAATTGTCCGCACCAAATATTTCCCCAGGTAATCCAAAATCAAACCCAAACAATACCTGTAAACCAGAGCCCCAAAAATTGAAAAGAATAATCGCTCCACAAACCACAATACCTTCATGTTTGCTAATTCAGCTGGAAAACACTAAATCAATCAAATAATAAATTGAACTAATTATCTGCCCCACGTTGGGCGCCAATAAAAAAAAAAATGTGGTGGGTTTGGAAAGGATAAGGCCAAGAAGCCTCCTCCCTTCCCCCTTGTAGGGTAAAGGGAAAAAAAAATTGAAGGGAAAGGAAGAAAAAACTCGCAAGCTGAATTAGCAAAGCAGTGGAGCTATATTTACAAAGCAAATGTAGGATTTGCAGGGGAATATTTACAAATTTACAATATCTACAATATATACAAAGATATACAACAGAGCAACACAGAAATGAGAGTAATCCCCCCTCGGCAGAGGGGTCCCCCACCTCCGCTTTCCCCTCTCTTCCCCCCCTTTCCCCAGAATGGGATAGAAAGAGAAGGAAAAGAGAGGAAAAAAAAATTAGAAGCAGTTTGTGTTAATTGGAAAGGAGTTAATACCGGCTGTTATCTGGTCTTCAAGGCCGAGGCCTTGGCAGAAAGCCCAGCACAGGCAGAGCTGCTGCACGAAGCAAAGACGGAAGCAAGACTGAAGATAAGGTGCCGGAGTGCCCAGGATATTCCCAGCTCAGAAGGTGCTTCCTCCCACTCGTCCAATGAAATTAGTTTAGACTATTCCTTCCGTTTACCAACTTCCGTCCACCATATTCCCTTTCTTAAGGGGGCAACGTCAACCGGCCACACCCCCCCTCACCCAAACCCTAACCCCACCCTAACCCTAACCCTACCCTAACTCTAACCCTAACCCTAACCCTAAACCTAACACTAACCCCTATCCCTAACCCTAACCCTAACCCTAATCCTAACCCTAAACCTAACCCTAACCCTAAGCCTGACCCTGAGCCTAACCCTAACCCTAACCCTAACCCTAACCCTAACCCTAACCCTAACCCCCCCTAACCCTAACCCTAACCCTAACCCTAACCCTAACCCTAACCCTAACCCTAAACCCCCCTAACCCTAAACCCTAACCCCAAGCCTAACCCTAACCCTAACCCTAACCCTAACCCTAACCCTAACCCTAACCCTAAACCCTAACCCTAACCCTAACCATAACTCTAACACAAACCCCTAACCCTTACCCTACCCCTATCCCCAACCTTAACCCTAACCCTAACCCTAACCCAAACCCTAACCCTAACCC
>NW_027142361.1:97500-105000 GCF_026170545.1 Melanerpes formicivorus
CCCTATCCCTAACCCTAACCCTCACCCCCTAACCTTAACACTAACCCTAACCCTAAACCGAACCCCCCCTAACCCTAACCCTAACCCCACCCTAACCCTTACCCTACCCTAACTCCAACCCTAACCCTAACCCTAATCCTAACCCTAAACCTAACCCTAACCCTAACCCTGACCCTGAGCCTAACCCTAACCCTAACCCTGACCCTAACCCTCACCCTAACCCAAACCCCTAACCCTGATCCTAACCCTAACCCTAACCCTAACCCTAACCCTAACCCGAAACCCTAACCCTAACCCTAACCATAACCCTAACCCTAACCCCCTAACCCTAACCCGAACCCTAACCCTAAACCAAAAACCCAACCCTAACCCAATACCTAACCCTAACCCTAACCCAAACCCTAACCCTAACCCCTAAGCCCTAACCCTTACCCTAACCCTAAACCGAACCCTAACCCTAACCCAAACCCTAACCCTATCCCTGACCCGACCCCTAACCCTAACCCTAATCCTAAACCTAACCCCCAAACCCTCACCCTAACCCTAACCCCAACCTAACCCTAATCCCAACCCTAACCTAACCCTAACCCCCCCCAACCCTAACCCTTACCCCACCCTAACCCTAACCCCCTAATCCTTTCCCTAACCCTAACCCTAACACTAATCCTAACCCTAACCCTACCCCTGACCCTGACCCTAACCCTAACCCTAACCCTAACCCTAACCCTAGCCCTAGACCTAACCCGTAACCCTAACCCTAACCCACACCCTAAACCCGAACCCTAACTCTAACCCTAATCCCACCCCATAACCCTAACCCTAAACCCTAACCCTACCCCTAACCCTAACCCAAAACCTAACCCTAAACCTAACCCTAACCCAAACCCTAACCCTAACCCCTAAGCCCTAACCCTTACCCTAACCCTAAACCTAACCCTGACACTAACCCAAACCCTAACCCTATCCCTGACCCGACCCCTAACCCTAACGCTAATCCTAAACCTAACCCCCAAACCCTCACCCTAACCCTAACCCTAACCTAACCCTAACCCCAACCCTAACCTAACCCTACCCCCCCCAACCCTAACCCTTACCCCACCCTAACCCTAACCCCCTAATCCTTTCCCTAACCCTAACCCTAACCCTAATCCTAACCCTAACCCTAACCCTGACCCTAACCCTAACCCTGACCCTAACCCTAACACTAACCCCTAACCCTGACCCTAACCCTAGCCCTAGACCTAACCCCTAACCCTAACCCTAACCCACACCCTAAACCCGAACCCTAACTCTAACCCTAATCCCAACCCATAACCCTAACCCTAAACCCTAACCCTAACCCTAACCCTAACCCCTAACCCTACCCCTATCCCCAACCCTAACACTAACCCTAACCCCTAACCCCTAAACCTTACCCTAACCCTAAACCTAACCCTAACCCAAACCATATCCCTAACCCAAACCCTAACCCTAACCCTAACCCCCTAACCCTAACCCTATCCCTAACCCCCCCTCACCCTAACCCTAACCCCACCGTAACGCTAACCCTATCCCTAACCCTAACCCTCACCCCCTAACCTTAACCCTAACCCTAACCCTTAACCTAACCCCCCCTAACCCTAATCCTAACCCCACCCTAACCCTTACCCTACCCTAACTCCAACCCTAACCCTAACGCTAATCCTAACCCTAAACCTAACACTAACCCCTATACCTAACCCTAACCCTAACCCTAACCCTAACCCTAACCCTCACCCTAAACCCGAACCCTAACCCTAACCCTGAACCCAACCCATAACCCTAACCCTAAACCCTAACCCTAACCCTAACCCTAACCCCTAAACCTAACCCTACCCCTATCCCCAACCCTAACCCTAACCCTAACCCAAACCCTAACCCCCTAACCCTAACCCTAACCCCACCCTAACCCTTACCCTACCCTAACTCCAACCCTAACCCTAACCCTAATCCTAACCCTAAACCTAACCCTAACCCTAACCCTGACCCTGAGCCTAACCCTAACCCTAACCCTGACCCTGAGCCTAACCCTAACCCTAACCCTGACCCTAACCCTAACCCTAACCCAAACCCCTAACCCTGATCCTAACCCTAACCCTAACCCTAACCCGAAACCCTAACCCGAAACCCTAACCCTAACCCTAACCCAATACCTAACCCTAACCCTAACCCAAACCCTAACCCTAACCCCTAAGCCCCAACCCTTACCCTAACCCTAAACCGAACCCTAACCCTAACCCAAACCCTTACCCTATCCCTGACCCGAACCCTAACCCTAACCCTAATCCTAAACCTAACCCCCAAACCCTAACCCTAACCCTAACCCTAACCTAACCCTAACCCCAACCCTAACCTAACCCTACCCCCCCTAACCCTAACCCTTACCCCACCCTAACCCTAACCCCCTAATCTTTTCCCTAACCCTAACCCTAACCCCCTAACCCTAACCCTAACCCTAACCCTAACCCTAACCCCTAACCCTAACCCTAACCCCCTAATCCTTTCCCTAACCCTAACCCTAACCCCCTAACCCTAACCCTAACCCTAACCCTAAACCGAAACCCTACCCCTAACCCTAACCCAAAACCTAACCCTAACCCTAACCCTAACCCAAACCCTAACCCTAACCCCTAAGCCCTAACCCTTACCCTAACCCTAAACCTAACCCTGACACTAACCCAAACCCTAACCCTATCCCTGACCCGACCCCTAACCCTAACCCTAATCCTAAACCTAACCCCCAAACCCTCACCCTAACCCTAACCCTAACCTAACCCTAACCCCAACCCTAACCTAACCCTAATCCCCCCCAACCCTAACCCTTACCCCACCCTAACCCTAACCCCCTAATCCTTTCACTAACCCTAACCCTAACCCTAATCCTAACCCTAACCCTGACCCTAACCCTAACCCTGACCCTAACCCTAACCCCTAACCCTGACCCTAACCCTAGCCCTAGACCTAACCCCTAACCCTAACCCTAACCCACACCCTAAACCCGAACCCTAACTCTAACCCTAATCCCAACCCATAACCCTAACCCTAAACCCTAACCTTAACCCTAACCCTAACCCCAACCCCTAACCCTACCTCTATCCCCAACCCTAACACTAACCCTAACCCCTAACCCCTAACCCTTATCCTAACCCTAAACCTAACCCTAACCCAAACCATATCCCTAACCCAAACCCTAACCCTAACCCTAACCCCCTAACCCTAACCCTATCCCTAACCCCCCCTCACCCTAACCCTAACCCCACCGTAACGCTAACCCTATCCCTAACCCTAACCCTCACCCCCTAACCTTAACCCTAACCCTAACCCTAATCCTAACCCTAAACCTAACCCTAACCCTAACCCTGACCCTGAGCCTAACCCTAACCCTAACCCTGACCCTAACCCTAACCCTAACACAAAACCCTAACCCTGACCCTAACCCTAACCCTAACCCTAACCCTATCCCGAAACCCTAACCCGAAACCCTAACCCTAACCCTAACCCCCTAATCCTTTCCCTAACCCTAACCCTAACCCCCTAACCCTAACCCGAACCCTAACCCGAACCCTAACCCTAACCCTAACCCTAAACCCTAACCCTAACCCTAACCCAATACCTAACCCTAACCTACTGCAAGAAGGGGGCCGCTTTAACGACCAATTTGATCAGCGGATTCCACTTTATTGAGCATGAGACACATCTTATATACAGTTTGCTATAATTATGCCCACTTGGCAACATACTATTGGTTGCTCTCTAAAAGGTTACATCATTGTTTTCACAACTCTGTGGAATTCTTCCATCCGGCCTAATTGCTCTCTTTCCCAGATCTCGCCTCCTCCTTATCTTGCTTGCCTCCCATCTCAGGGGCAGCTGGGTTTCAGCATACCAAGGAATCAGCACTTTCTCACATCTCCTACTCCGCCAGTATATTATCAACAGAGAATTCTTCAAGGCCTGAATTGCACAGGTGTTCCTGGGACCCATGTCCCCTCTTGTCCGACAACAATTCCCCCGTTTTTCTTTTGTGCAAGTAAGGCCTTGGAAGTTATTCTTTGAACACTTTGCATAATACAATTATAAACAAGTTTAACAATAATCAAAATGAGTACAATAATACCTAAGAACCTTAAAACTTACTACTATAATTAACAAACATATTTACATTAAGTCTGGGTATCCCTATCAGACATGTCTGAAAAAGTTCAATCAATTCATTATTACCTGTTATGTTGCACCTTTATTTTCTCTAGGATGGTCAAAAAGCATAATTTGTTTAATGGTAGCAAGATTTCTTTAATCTGTAAAGGTAGATCTGGCCAGGCTCTAGCTTCACAGACAGAAAACTTGCAGGCAATCAGCAAGAGCAAAAGAGCTTCATTGCTTTGCCCAATATAAAAATTACCCATAATAATGTGTTTTTGGTCATCCTAGTAATACTAATCTCTTATTGGTACCAACTTCACCCAAAAAGCAACCTTACAATAGTTTTCTTCATCTTATATAGTTTCATCATCTATATAAGCAAACTTATGCTAAATAGAAGGGAGGCATATGATAGTCTTAGAATAGGTGGTCAAATCCCTTCTCCCTACATTCAGTGTGGTAAGGGTCAGAGCATCCATTTTCACACATGCTCAATTGTGCAGGCTTCTTATCTGAAGAAAACAAATTCCCAGTTCTGAATGTTTATCTTTAAGACAGCTCCTTCTCAGCCGTGGTGTCTCCAATTAACCAGACAGTGTCCTTGCAAGTCTGCAAGAGAGGTTTCTTTCTCTTTACCCTCTAAACAGGCCTCACAAGATCCTGACCCTTAATCCCAGTGCACTCTAAGTCTTACAATTTTAACACAAATCACCAGTATATTCATCACAATTCCCCCCCCTTTTTTTTTTTTTGTCACCATTGATTTGTGTTAAAATTTCCAGATATTTCAGAACCTTCTTAATTGGATCATAATTAAGGTCATCTGTTCTGATCACATTCTGATCATAATTCTCTACTTGTAACTCATTGACATGAGCAATCTTACTTAAAGGTCTTAGTATTTTGTAACAACAATTGCAGAGTATTATGCATAGCAATATTACAATTGTTCCAACAATATTACAAACAAATGTTGAAGCCAATTTAGATCTGGTAACCAGAAAGTTAATTTATCCCATATTTCTTTAAATCCACAAGAAGTATCATCTAAAGAAATCTGATGTAATATCTGATTGTGGTTTACAATCACCTGTAAATCTGTTTTCACTCATTTATCTAGATTAACATAACTACAACAACTTACATTTATGACTACACATACACCCCCTTCCTTAACATATAAAAAATCCAAAGCTAATCTATTCTGAGTAGATATTTACGAGAGACTATTGATTTCAATTTGCTGCACTTTTATTACATCTATGCTTGCATTCATCATGATTTCAACTGTAGCAGAAAAATTTACCATTGCTTTTTCAAGTTCAAGTCTTTTCTCTCCGGTCTGATCAAGATTCCACACATGGGAACATGGTTTTTGATTTCAATTGGACTACTTATGTACAAATAGGGTTAGGATCAAAATTAGGCTCCACCAAGTATATGTGAACTCTGCCTCCTCGGCCTGCTGGGGTGCAACCAGCAGCCGGGTGTATTTTCTTCTCGGCAGCAGTTACATTCTTCAGGAGCCCTACAGATTTTTTAACTCCTTAACCCACTTCAAAATTCCATTTGGAGTCTCTTCTCTACTTCCTTGGTTAGTTCGTTTACCATTTCCCATTGTGCTTTTGTTATTTCAATTCCTCTGCCTTCAAAATCTTATGTCTCTTACTTTTCCTTTTACTAATCCTTTTAATTATTCCTGATATTTCCCAACTAAAATTTCTCTAGTCTTTATTTCCCACTTATGCCAATCCCTTTCAATAATTTTCCATGGGGATTTAAATCCTTTTTCTCACCACAAAATAGGTTTTCTGTATTTACCAGCCCAAACTGCCTATTTTCAAATTCAGCATTCAGGACAAATTTTTTTTTTTTTTTTTTTTTTTTTGATTGATGCTTTTGACCCCAGATTATCATAACAGTTATTGTGATCGATGTTCGACTTCATGGGAAATGCTGTTTCCTCTCAGTCTTGGTTCTTCTGCACATTAGTGAAGGAATAGTTGTTAAAATTAATACCTATTTACTACAAACCTTAACTTATGCTAATACTAAAAATCCTTAAAACCTTAAAAAACTATGTTAAAATTAATCCAGCAAATCAGTGTCTAAAAAGAAATAAAATTGTTACATTAACTAAAAAACACTTTCCAAAATTAAAACCTGTTTATACATTCCTTAACTATATTACATGGAGCTCCTTTGAAATGCCTAGGCAGACAACTAAGAAGGTTCGAACCAAAAGAAAATCTTACAATTTGAACTCTTAACTAAGTGCATACACCTTACTGCAATTACTATGTACTAAGTACTTATAAATACCAAATGCTTACTTATTCATTATGCTTATTAGAAAAACTTAACAAAACTCTAAATAACAAATCTCTGAAAGACGTTACAATCAGAAATGACAAAATGAGTACTGTTGCTTTAAATCAAAACAGAGTAGTGCAGCTAAAGCCGCTGCGGGGGAAAGGGGTGGGGGCTGCTGCCGTGGCAGCTGCTCCGCTGCTACTGTCGGCGCTGTCGGTATTGGTGGTGCGTCAGCCGGTACCGCCTTGGTCGGAGCCGTCGGTATCCGCGGGGGCCGGCAGGGCTCGCGGGAGGAGTGTGGTGGCAGGAACGCTGTAATCGCGAGCCTCCCAGCGCTCCATTTTTTCTAAGAGGGGCCGTAAAGCAAAGTTGGCGCTGTTTGAATTCCTCGCTGCCGGTATTGTCTTCCGAATCCGAGCCGTCGCTGGCGATGTCAGAGGAAGGTTCCTCGCTGTGTGCAAACGGCAGTGGTGACGGCTGGTAAACGCGGTGTGGTCGCCGCAAGATGTATCGGGGGCGGCCCCGGTCGATCGGTCGACAGTTCTCAGACACATCTTTCAGCTGCAACTCAGATACACCTGGCGCTGCATCTCGTCCTGACAAAGTTGCTCTAACTGCAGCAGCCATTCGCTGTTTCAGTTCGTAGGTTTTAACACAGTTCATGCATTCTCGCCACGACTTTGCAGCTTTATAGCAGTTTTATGACCATCTATAACCAAGTCCCACAACTTGTTCCTGTATTCTCTCCAACAAGCTTCATCAAAATAACTATCTCCGCTAGGGGAATGCCCTAAAGCGGATCTATGGGCCAAAAGTCCAGGCATTACTTTAGATGATATCTCCGCCTTACGCTTTTCGATGACACTGTATTTCGCCTGATGACTGCTTATAGGGTCGGCCTTGCCCTTTCGAGTCTGTGCGCAAAGGTACTAAGGCTGCCATAACCTGCTGATTATGCTCAAACTGTTTTGTCATTGTCATTGACAACGCCTCAGCCTGTTTTTGTAATCCCTTACCAATCACCTC